>NC_056730.1:446313599-446423599 GCF_019279795.1 Protopterus annectens
GAAGTAATATTTTTAAAAAATCTAATGGAAAATTAGATTTTCCGATAGTATAAGTCGATTACTTTATGCACTGGCCAATCAGCATGCACATTTTGGAATATTAATGGGGGGTCATGGTATAATTCCTGGTTTAACCTTTTTATTCTTCCTTTAAAACCCAGTGCACGGTGTGCACACTCACTTAGGCAATGTAAAGAGTGCTAGGCAGATTCAGACACACCCCCTTGCTTAGCTGTGCTAAGCTAGGAACAAACCCGTGCCACAGGGCTCCAATCCGCTTACAGTATGCCTGACACACACCCCCTATGATGTCAGCTAACTCCTAGGCTTGCACCAAGCTATTCATACTCTTACACTGTTGGGACCTGACTAGCATGCTGGGGAAAACTGGGATTCACTATCATTCCCCTTATTTACATAGGATTGCCTGCTAATGCATAGTTACATGTCTCACACTAAGTCTCCCCTTAGCAACCACTACTCATTAGCCATGTTGTCTTCTGCCTGACATTGACTTTCCTGGCAGAATAGTGATTTTAGTTAGAATGCTTGTTTTAGGTTTATTTTATTATTTTCTCCTCAATCCTGTTTGTGCGTTGCTGCCCTATGCTTAAACAGCCGAGATCAGAAAAAAAAGTTGTTTTTTACATTTTTTTTGGCTGTTTGCAATGCCAGTGGCCTTATACTTGGCCATTGGCATGCTTCCTGACTGATATACAGCCTTTATTTGGAGCTGTCACAGCTCCATTTTGGATTTTGCAGAAATGCACTTGGTTACTAACGGAGTACATTTCTACAAATTGCACTAGTCCTGCACGTCCAGTTTCAAGATTCCTGGATCACAAATTCACCTCATTTGCATGGCTTTCTCCTGCAAATGGGGTGATTTGCATACAGGGGTTTAGTCCATGCAGGACTAGTGCAGGAGTGCTCATGCACACCCCTGCAGGCTGTTCCTGGATCGTGCAGCAGACATATTGCCTGCTAGAGCTCCTGCTCTAATACTGCATGCCATGCAAGGCATGCAGAATCTAGGGGTCAGTGTAGCCAATAATGAATCCAGCATTAACAATGATTATTTTATGTAGGGAGATTTGTCTCTTCTTCTATCTGGTGCATTCCTGGTATTCAGGATTGGAAGTGTGGATGGTTTGCAACCCTGAAAAATATAGTAAGTTTTTTTTTTGAGGTTATTGATTTGAGTGGCAGAAAACTCTTTTTATGAATTTGGGTATTTGCGGTTCAGTGTATATTGTCTTTAGTGAAAAGTTTGTTTACTCTATTTAGTTTGGTAATTTGATGTTCACTTTTATGTGTAGTCAACCAAAGCTGATATGTTTGTGCAGGGATATAATATCAAAAGTACAGTGTTTGGACTCACTGAGGGGCTCCCACTGGGAGTTCGTGTGCATCAGGACTTAGCTTTGACATTACCCTTTTTCTTACTGATGGAGGACTACATAGGCAACAAGTCATAGGGACCAAGTAAACAAAGCTGAATGCAGTTAATGTGACATTGCAAGAAGACTGAGCAAGAACTTATAAGTCACATGAATGCAAACTGAAGGCACGAGGGAAGAAAATGAGTACAGACAAGGCAGAAACATGATGAAAGTCACAGAAGCAAATGGGTAAATCAGAAAGAGTGAAAATCTGAGATGGAAGGATCCATAGTGGAATAGGTTAACAGTTTCAAGTATTTGAGTGGTGTAACTGAAGAGAAAGGAAGTGTATGAATGAGTTAGTTAAAGCTAGAATCTGACATGTGGTTGTCAACAGGCATTTGGGGTAGTGTTTGACAGAAGAATCCCAAAGAAGTTGAATTATAATTCTGCACAAAACAATGGTATGACCAGCATTTCTCTATGCACAGAAACCAGACAATGAAAGCAAAGCAGTTGAGGAAGCTTGAATTGATGGAGAGGAAGTGTTTGAGATTGCTAGTAGGATGATGCACATTATATGATAAACAGAACAATTAGAACATCAATGGAGAAGTAAAAATATCCCCATTTACAAAAGTAAAGAAGAACAGATTACATTGGTTCAGTCTCATGTGCAGGAAGGCAGAAAATGATTTGATAAAATAGTTGCCAGAGATATGGCAAAGAGAAGAGGAGACAAGGATATCTAACCAATATATGGATGGATTGCATGAGAGAAGACGTAAAACAGGAGATCATTATTGTCAAATAATATAGAAGAATGTGTCTGAAAAGGGAGAAAGGATGACAAATGGCACAACACCCCAACCACAGGTAAAAACAGATACAACTGGAATGATGGTGATGATTGTAATGATTTTTTTTTCAGAAAGATTAGTGTTTTACTTTTTACATCTTTCCCAGCCAGACCGCTTTTGTGCATGGTAACTACTTAAGCATACTACTCATTTGGCCATAAGGTGAATCCTTGATCATGAAAACTTCAATTTACAGCTGTCTTAATAAAGGCACATGCTGTTATCATAGGTTCATAGGTATGTACTAGGCTATCGGCCCTAGGGCCTATACAAACCCTGCCAAAAAGGTACCCTGGCTTTTGCCACCCAAGAAAATTATTTTCCTGTGCCACTGTCGAGCAGAGCCACAGAAGTGATCCCCGGGGTGAATTTCCTATTTATCATCCAATCATCAAGATTTTTCTTGAAGAGTACTAATGAGGAGCTTTGTTTGATATAGCTAGGTAGTTTATTCCAGAGTATGGGAAGTCTCTGGGACAGGAATCTATCCCTCCAACATGTACTGTTTATTGTGGTGACAAGGTTTAGGTCCCTGGAATGTGCAGCTTGGAGGGATTGGGACTTCTTTAAGTGGAGCATGTCCAACAGCTCTGGGTTTGACATAGCTTTGTATGTTAGGCAGAGATCACCTCTGAGTAGGCGAAATGTGACGGAGTAAAGCTAGAGTTTTTTGAGACGGTCTGTGTAGGGCATCTGTTTGATGCCGGTAATCATCTTTGTGAGGTATTTCTGTGGCCATTCCAGTTGTTGTAGATGTCTTGTGAGGTACATACCAAAAGGGGTGTTGTACTCTATAATGGGTCTAATGAGTGATGAGTAGAGTGGGACAATTATCTCTTTTTTTCTGGATGAGAAACCTTTTGTGATGAGGTGTGCCACATAGAAGGATTTCCTGACTACTGTGGTGATGTGATTATCAAAGGAGAGACTACTGTCTACCTGTATCCCAAGGTCTCTTATCACACTTTCGGTGTTAAGTATACTACCGCCTATGTTGTAGTTCATGGGTACAGAGTTTTTACCAAAGGGGATGACAATGCACTTTTTGGCATTGAGCTTGAGGCCATGGCTTTGACACCAGGCATCTGTCTCAGTGAGGCCCTTTTATAGGATGTCCACATCGTTAGGAGTTTCGATTATAGCTCCTAGTTTGCAGTCATCTGCAAACTTCATTAGCTAAAGACCTTCTGTGTTAGCCTGTACTTCAGAGAAGTAAATACCAAACAGGAGAGGACCCAGGACTGAACCCTGTGGTACTCCACTTGTCACTGGTCTAAAGTCAGATTTGGAGTCTGCTACTTTCACTGTGTGGGTTCTGTCAGTGAGCCAATTGGCAACCCATCTTGTGACATAGGGATTTATACCTAGTTTAGTGAGTTTATCTATAATTCCAAAGTGGAGGATGGTGTCGAAAGCCTTGGCAAGATCTAGATAGGCTGAGTGAACCACCTTACCCTCGTCTATGGCTTTGGTGACTGCTTCAAAGAAGTCTATCAGGTTTAGGAGACATGATCTGCCTTTTACAAACCTGAACTGGGTGGGGACCAGAGTTTGGAGATTACCAATGTCTTTGTTTATAAGTTCCATGATGATAGTTCTTCATTGCAGACCAGGCTCGACAGGCTAATGGGGTGGTAGTTCCTGGGGTCCGTGGTGGCACCTCCCTTGTGGAGTGGGATAATCGTTGCTGTGTGCCATTCAGCGGGCACAAAGCCTGAGGTAAGGCTATGATTGAACATGGTACTTAGCTGGGGTGCCAGTTCATTCTGTAGTTCGTGCAGAATGCAGCCTGGGATGTTGTCTTGTCCCATGGTTGCCATGTTCTTGGCTTTGGATAGTGTGTTTTTTTCCTGTGCAGCCATGATTACAGGAATTTTGCATTGTTCTGGTATAGAGATGGGCTCTTTAGGGGGTGAGAAGTGGGTAAAGTTAGCACTGAACCTATCTGCCAGGATGTTGGCAATATCAGTTGGGTCTGTATATTTAATGCCATTGTGCTGTACCGTTATAGTCCTCGCAGACCTTCTGTAAACATGCAAACTGCAGAAAGATTGTGCTTGTGTGTCTGTCTGTGTGTGTGTGTGTGTGTGTGTGTGTGTGTGTGTGTGTGTGTGTGTGTGTGCATATGAGCATGTGTGCATGTGTATATGTGTGTGAGTTTGGGTGTGTGTGTGTGTGCGCGCGCACATGTGTGTGTGTGTGTGTGTGTGTGTGTGTGTGTGTGTGTGTGTGTGTGTATTTGTGTATGTGTGCATGTTTGTCTGTGTGTGTGTGTGTGTGTGTCCTTGTGTGTGTGTGTGTGTATGTGTGTGTGTTTGTGTGCGTGTGGATGTGTGTGTGTGTGTGTGTATATGTGTGCATGTGTGTGTGTGAGTGTGTCTGTGTACACGTGTGTGTATGTGTGTGTGTGTTTGTGTGTGTGTGTGTGTGTGCATGTGCATGTTTGTCTGTGTGTGTGTGTGTGTGTGTTTGTGTGAGTGTGTGTTTGTGTGTCATTGTGCATGTATGTGTGCATGTTTGCGTGTGTGTGTATGTGTGTGTGCGCGTGCGTGTGTGTGTGTGTGTGTGTGTGTGTGTGTGTGTGTGTGTGTGTGTGTGTGTGTGTGTGTAAGTGTGTGAGTGTCATGCACAGCTGAGTACTATATTTCTTAGGGAAGCTCGGGATCAACACATAAGAGTTACAAAAAATCTTAATGGCACATAATGATTTTGTGCATATGGCTACCAAAATATTAAAATGGAAAGGAAAATAAGGCATTTCTTTCTCAATTATATAGCTGTTCTCTCATTTAAATCCAGTGTCATATAAAGGATTTGAGAGAGACCACATTCTGGTAAAATGTAAAAGAAAATGTATGTAAATATGACTACAGAACAAGAGTATAATTCAGAAATTATGGAGATAAAGATAAAACCTTAAATATAAAATCAACCTGATAGATAAACGTTGTAAAAATTAAAAAAAAAAATAATTTGGGCCATCATAGGATCATTTTAGCAATCCTGGTGCTTTAGAAAATGTAGATGGAGCCCTGGCTGCAAAGCAGGTGAACAGAATTTAGTTAGTAGCCACAGCCCTCCAGAAGCCAAGCAGAGGAGATGAAAAAGGGGTTTGGCCTATTTGTCACTCCTGGGGTAAAGGGAAGAATGTGGGTACTCAGGAGTACAAAGAGTAGTGCAATTTCTCTCTCCTGAAAACTGGGGAAACTATCTGATGTATTTAAAGGATAGTACACAGGGATAGTTGCTGGCAATGTACCTTTTGTGGAAGAGATGGATGTCCAGCATGGGCAGCTTATTTCTTGTTCCTTTCACTGAACACAGAGCATTCCCGGAGGATACAGGGCTGTATGATGAAAATTCTTGAACTTCCCTTGATAGTTGTTTAAATGATGGCCCTCTAGGATGACTCTCTCCCCCTATGATAAAGGAACAAATAGGTCAATTCACCAATAGGGCCAATTGTTGACAGACCGCAGGGACAAACAATACAAAATATAATCATCTTCATAAAAGAGTGACTTATACATTACATCATGGAACACACATTTCAATAAAAGGAATATACAGAAAATGGTATATATTCTGTCAGAAGAATGAGTCTGACAGCACAAAACTGCTGAATCTAGCTTTGTTTATATGCTTGTTGTTTGTTTGCTTGTTATTTCTGGGGGGCATTTCACCCACCTAATACACATTCTCGGCCTTCTGTGGATCTAGGATCACTAGTGATATCACCATTATACCATACTTATTTTTCACTTCATGAAAGAAAGTTACTGTTTGCCATTTTGCATTTAAATTACCTGTAACACATTGCACTACTTAACTTTGACACTTGCTCACTAAAGCAATTATATAAGTCAGCACTAAAAGTTAAATGGTGCCCTTATTTTCTCTGCCATTAAAAGAGACTGGGCTACAAGTGTTAGATAATAAAGAACATTCTACATGAAAGCTATAATGCATCAATTTGCTTTTGTCTGCTGGTTTAATTTCATGAAGATGTGTATTCCTACAAATGTCGTTAATGGTTCAAATTGTAATCATAATTCATAATTACTTTAGCCTCAATTTGCTTCCAAATCCCAGTTTAAGAGACATACTGCAAGATACTTTGGTGAGACCTTATTCCAGCAAGTTTGGCTTGGAGGTCGGAGCCTACACTTAGAGCTGTGCTGGAGAGTGGATGCACTGATTTACAACCAGTGCTCCTGACCAGGATTATTTCAGACTTTGTTTAATGAGATTTACACTGCACTAGTACTGCGGTGGTGGTGCTGTGGTAGCGTTGTCACCTCACAGTAAGAAGTTGTCCTGTTCGATTTTCAGCTACAGCATCTTCTGTGTGGAGACATACGTGAATTGGCATACCTTCATTGAAGGTTGTGCATCAGGGCTGGGAACTCGGCACGTAAAAATCTACTGCCAATCATTAGCAGACCGGAGTTCCGCTGTGGTGACCCCTAACCGGGAAAAGCCGAAAGACACAACAACACTGCACTAGTGTTACGGATCTTTTTTAACTTCTTTACTGTGGTTCTTGTCTTGATTTTAGCAGGATTTTAACTTTGGTCACATGGTGCAAAAACCAAGTCAAAGCAGAAAATTACTGGAGAGGATCCAAGAAAAAAAAAAACTGATTTGCCCATGATCGTCCTCTAAGCCCCTGTTATCTTTGCCACAGAAAGCTTTAAAAGACACTAAATCAGTCATGGATTATAAAAATGATGATAACAAGCAGCTGTAAATTACCAACTGCAAGTTTTAACAGTAGCATAGAGCTTTGAAGGAGCAGAAATAACTGATCACTTCTCACACTGATCAGATGGAGGAACTCTATTTTTGGAATACAAAATTGGAATTGAAGATATATGACCTGGAAAACTGATCCTACAGGAACAATTGATGCTTAATTAGAATGCTAGAAGGTCTGCAAGATTAAAAGACAGTGGAATTAATTAAACAGGAACTGAAACAGCTGCTTAACCAGTTAATATTTAATGAGATGGAATGATCCAACATAATTAAAATTTGAGAACAAACCAGCGTCCATCATACATTTTATAATTGTTTGCCAAATTTTATGAACAGACAGATCTTCAGAAAAGCCATGATGCTGAGTGCAGCTTGAAAGACTGTGGGTAACCCAGTCTTTTTTTTTTTTTCAACAGACAACAACACTATGTGGTTTAAGAAAATATGCTGTTCATCCAGGTATTAAGAAAGAACATAAATCTGAATAAAAGGAAGTATGCATGTTTCCCATAGCCCTGCAAGTAAAAAAAAGAGAGAGAGAGGTCATGTCTTCATTTTCAAGTATTCAGCCCAGGCTAATGCCTGTCTGTGACCAATGTCACTCATGTAAAGCCTGATAAGTCAATGTTTTTAATAAAGTGCAATCTCTAACTTCCCTCTACACCAAGAGAGAGCTACATTATTCATAAGGAACTCGCCAAAACTCCTGCTATAAAAAACAGCCAGAGGTCCAAGACTGAGAATTCTCAAATGGGGCCAGCACTTGTGTAGTTAGACCACAAAAAAATAATGCACTAATGTTACTTGTGTAGTTAGATCCGGTCACAATCTACACTTCTCCTCTGAGCTGCTGAACCATTAAACATTAGCTGAGCTGACTAAGGAAACAGATACCGAAAAGAAATAGAATCTTGTAACCCAGATGCTTCATAAATTGAAATAAAGTGGCTGGTAAAAAAGGAACAGAGTCAGATGGTTTTAATTGAAATCATTGCCAGTATGATTCCTGCAGAATACCATACAAGATCTCTTTACCTTGCAGACACTTTTGTATATTCTTTTTCCTGATAAAAATTTTAAACACTTTTTTCCAAAAAAATTCTTCCACTAACAAGTCTGTAAGTGGAAACAGCTTCTCATTTATGTAAATGTCGACTGCTGGTAGTCCAATCAGTCACTTATGCAAATCAAATTTAGTCTATAAATATTTGTAAACTTTTTTCCTCCCATTGTATATGTCACTGCAAAGCCCAACCATATTCTCTGTCTCCTATGGACTTACGCTGGGAGATCTATCCCCTGCCCTCGATCCCACACTAATGTACCTTCGCCCATCCTCTTCATATCTGTAAAAAAAATAGCATCAAAATTACCAAATCTATGGACTTAAACTGTTGGATGGGAAACACATAATTCATCCCTGGTTGGCACCTATGACTTTGATGGACAGAGGTTACCTGTAAATGGTTCATCTCCCAGGAACATGCTTACACTTATCAAGGGTATCAGAATTTATCAGAGAATTGGAATGCATGGCTAGGCTTAAAAAGGCCCTTGTGGTCATTAGTCTAGTAAACACATATGAACCTATTGCTTCTAACATAAACAGAACATGTTGGAGGGACAAGTATATGCCTTGGAGACCACCACTTTTCTGGATCAAGCTTCCCATCCATGTGAAGCAGAGTTCTTCCCAAAGCCAATTCAAGCATAAATCAAGTAGATAAAGAACAGTAGAAGTGAGCAAATCGGTGAGTGTAACCATGTAGAGATAAACTTTTAATTTAAACCTTTCACATTAAAAGGTTTACCTCTGCATGGTTCCAGTCATGGTTTGTTGGATTTTTGTCAATTCAAGCATAACTATTTATACTCTTTTTTTTTTAATCTACTGCTTTGCCAACCAACACCTCTACATATATTGGTTCAGGCTGCTACATCTGTGATGTTTCTCTTTGTTCATGTGATGGTGGACTCTCTTTGAGTACCTAATTTTAGATAGACTCCAGACTGATGATGCCACTGTGAGGTAAATACAACCTTGTCTCACATCTGCAATCCTTGAGTCGTTAAGAGGTTTTCATAGTTGTTAGGTTTTTGCACTCTTACTACCACAGCCTGGGTTCAATTCCTGGTTAAGCAGGAAAAATAAATAAATAAAAATTCTTTCATGGTCTTTGAAGTAACCCCCTTTTAATCAAAAGAGTATTTACCTGATAAGAATGTACTCACATCTGCGGAAGGGGCTAATGGACAGTATATGACCAGAGATAAAAAAACACAGCACAATATATACTAGAGTAAAATACCAATTACATGGTTAATTAATAAAAATTGGCAATTAATTAAACCAATTAAAATCTTCATTCAAGCCCAAAGGAGACATTTTTTTTCAACATATATACAGCTTCTTTATACAGTAAAGTGACTTAATATCTACATTATTGTATTGTCACCATTATGCACATTCTTTCAATGTCCCTAACATGTTCCAAGAGCCTTACTTTATATAAAACTTCTTACATGGACATTGTAATGCATATATAACACCCTCAGAGGTACAAGAAAAGTGTGATTAGTACTAAACTTAATACTATTAATATATGAAAAACAAGGTACAACCAGATGGTGAATAAAATCTGAGATCTAAATTCAACTTTAATAATTTTAACAAATTCTACAGTAAAGCAAAAAATATATAGCTTCTTTACCTGTTGCACATTATAATTCCATTATTAAAAGATTGTACCATAGAAGATGGGGTGGATGGCCACTAGTGCCATGTACATATTGAAAGTATATGACCAGAGCATGCTTATCTGAGCAAACAGAAAAAAACTGAAATAATTAATCAGGTTGCATTTGAACATGCAACTTAGTATTGCAGTGAGTACTAATCACAACAGAAAGCATGTTCTTCCATTGGCTGCAGTATCAGTACAAGTCAGACTAACTTCCAATGGATTTGCTTGGTGGGGGGAAAACATTGTGAGAGAACGTATGCTGTCTGAAAGATGGTGGTGACAGGAACTGTGGTAGCCAACCAAACAGAACAGCATTGGGAGAGCAAGTTAAGTGCTTGTCAACTAAAGGAGATTTATTTGTGCAGAAAGGAATGTAAAAATGAAGAATCGTGTTACACAGTGTCCATAGTACATAGACATAACTGTGGTACTATAGCCTGCTCAGTACCTTTCACTAGTGATGAGATATTCTGCACATAGCAGCTCACTTTATTATGTCTTCCATTTTTCAGATCTACAGTACATAAATAAGGCCTTTCAGAATAGCTAAAAAGAGAGAGTGGAACTGGATGTATTTGACAGATTAGTGGTCAGGTAGACATTGCATTTGGTTACAGGGTTAAGTTATAATTCGTCACATAGATTATGATGAGATAAGATGTATCTGGGATGGATTCACTTCAGAATTTCGAATTCCCAAAACTTCAAATTTCATATGGTCGAGACCATATGATCAAAATTTTAGAACTTCGAAACTCTGAAATAAATCTAAAAGGAACACAAAACCATGTTCCTCAATGTTTCCCCTGCACCCCCACATGGGAGGCTGTGCCCACCACACCCCCTGCTATTTAAATACACCAACTCTGAAATTGCAATACAGCAAGGAAAAGAGAGAATTTCCCGTTCCGCACTGTATGCAGATCTCCTTTCAGAATTTTGAACTTCTAAAACTTCGATCATATGGTCTCGACCATATGGAATTTGAGGTTTTGGGAATTCGAAATTCTGAAGGGGACCCATCTGGGATACAATGTTTACAAGTATACTTTGGCATCTCTGTGAACTAAAAAATATTAACCAGTTTCATTTTATTTTTCACATGGATCATTCTCAAACATCTTATATAGTACTAGCCATATCAGCTCTATGTCTTACAAGTGCTTAAACGGGAATCATTTTTACAACACTAGCAAGCATGCATGCATTCTTGGAGAAAATACCTCAGCTATAATATTTCTGAAGTTACTTGCAACTCTGTGATTGTTAAATCACATTTTATGAAAGATGAAAAATTATCTCTTTCCATGTTTAAGAATATTGATGAAAAAGGTATGGGGAAATCTCGATGGACTGTTACACAAAGTCTTTCTGCATTCTGGTGGTAATTTTGATATTTCTGGAGAAAGCTGTCTACAAATCAACAGATGACATATTCACATTTTACAGAATCCAGAGTCTCAAAATGGATACAGTGACATATGTTAAGAAATATTTCACTTCAGCAAACGTTGTAGTCACTATTAATGCTTTTCTTTGCAGGTGTGCTTCCTGGGATCATAATCTTTCTATGATGGAGGGTTTGTAAACTCATGTAATCCTTAGAGCTATGTTGTCTGATAACTATGGTCCTGGCAAGGACACCCTTTTCAAACTGGTCTGAGAGGGGGGAGTCAGACTAACAACAATATACACTGTCCTCATAATAATAAATAACCTAAGAACCTTACACAGAAGAGGGACATCTGTGCTCACCCATGGATGTAGGCCAGAAAGGGATCTACTCTATTTAACAGAATGTTATTTCCTTGATGTGCAGTTTCCAGAATTACACTTTGTAGGAAGTACACCCTGCTTCTTTGGGTAAATCCCCTTAAAATCTATTTGTGGAAGATTACACCCCCACCCTCAACACACACATAAACACACACACACACACACACACACACACACACACACACACACACACACACACACACACACACACTCCCTTAATTGATGTAACCAGCTTAAAGACCTTTACTAGCTCCAAGGTTATGGTCTTACAACTAGCTCAGAGGATTCATCACATAGCGTGAAGGTGTCAAAAACTCCTGTTGATGAAGTGCAAATTTGGGGAAAACTACTCCTTTCAATAAAATGCTATCCAGCACGTGTAGATATTCTACCAGGTTATGAATTTTATAATTTATTTGGTTCATAGGTAAGTACTCAGCTAGCTGGCTAATTTCACAGGTAAGTAGCTAGGGCCAGGTGACAAACACAGGATGGTCAAACTCAGCCCAAATAAGAATTAGCAGTCACAAGGCTTAGTGTAGAGATCTGGTACAATGAAAATCAAGTGACAAGCTGGAAGAGGATGGATTAAGATGGACTTATTCTTCACCATGGAAATGGAATCTTAGGCTGTGAAATGCTATCTTTCTTCTGGGGAAGGACGCAGAGCTTATGTGAAGAATGAAAAGTATTGGCCATGTTTAGGTGGTCACAGCATTCAATTTAGAACCAAACTTCTCAAAAGGTGGTGGTCTCCCTCTGATTCTGAAGTTCAGCCTTAGGAGGGAACAAAAGCAGTTGTGGGGATAGTTGCAAGCCTCTGGCTAGGTGATTGGCAGGAGTGCTTTTACCAATAAACAATATCATTGTCCCAATGCACTTTCAAATTGGAGAATGGAAAAACGGATATTGTTCATGCGTATGTACTTAATAATTCAGACTCTTCCACCTTCATAGAGACTGTTGGTGCATTCCTGACTGAGTAGCATGTAAGGGCCCTGTAATTCTAGTAAAACACTACCAACATTCAACATGGTGTAGATACCTAGATGGAAGTAACTGTGTGAGAAGAGGCTTTCTTATTCTGAACCAGAGTGATGAATTCCATTTGAACTTCTGTGCTAGTCATGAATTGTAAATAAGAAACTCTTGGTTTGACCATAATGATTCTTATAGCTGTGCTTTGTCCAGAACAACTAGTGCCAAAGGTCAAAGACTGACTTTGTAGTCTTCTGGACACTGGTCAACAGAGTTGCAAAGCTGGCAACTGATTATCATCTGACAGTTTCTTTGGTCATACAGCAGGTGCTACTACAGAACAGACTTAGGAAGCCAAAGTATATCTTGAAGGATTCCTGTGAATACCTACAGGCCTCTTTTATGTCTGATAAGTTCAGCTGTTATCTCAACAGGATCCTCTCCCACATACTTGCAGAGATCATGGATTTGTAGAATGAATACCATCTTTTCAAACTCTAGATAATTTAAACTACAGACAAGAGGTGTGGTCAAAAGATGACAGTCATCTACATGCAAGACGTGGACATTATAGATGTCAGGTTAAATAATGAGGCCCTGAATGCAGTGCTAGCATGGTGGTCTCTGGATGTGGCAAACAGGTCCTGATATGCCCAGAAAGCAGCATCTGCAACAGCAACCAAGGTGAAAGCCCAGATTTGGAATGAGTTTTGTGAAACCATGGAGAATGGCATTTACATGCCCTCAAAAAGGATATGATAAGATGTCAATTCCCTCAGGAAGAATAGGTGGGCTATTGCTCAAGCTGTTGTCAGCAGAGGTGGGCAAAATATTGACCTTGACCAGGAACATTGTTAAGTGGTGGGAAAAACACTTTGAACAACTTCAGAACTTGGTGGACACAACAGCATCTGTTTAGGCAGAACCAGAAGATGATGATGGAATTAGATCCATGTTCATAGATTGTTTATTTGTTTGCATTTGTTTACCTGAAAAGTCTGATTGTGCATGCAATCCCTTGTCAGCAGAGGCTCATGAAAAAAGTTCCATTAGCAATATAATACAGTAATTAGATTTATACATAACACATAATAACAGTTAATCTCCCCTGTGAAGAATGTAGAGATACAGTAAGTACATGTAAATTATACAGTATAAGTATAGTATATGTAGTATAACTCTGGATTGCTTTAAAGCATGTCAGTAATGAGATTATTTGAAGTATACTGGACAAGTGAAAGTGGCATAAACTCATTTACTCTAATAATATATAATATGTTTAAAATATGACGTCAGTGGCACACAGCTCTGCTGATTAAACATTTCCACTTTGTAAGGCTGAGGGAGTGGATTTGATCTGGATTGGCACTGGGAATTACTGGACAGTGTGACTAGCATGTCTTTGCAGTTTTGCAAAGAAGGCAGGATAATACCTCTAGACTATCAAACTGGGGTCACAGTTCTTGTTTTTCAAAAGAAGGGCAAAAGGAACTGTGTGTGTTTCAGATAAATAGGTACCATATTACTCAGCCTTCCCAGAAAGAAAGATATGCTAGTGTAGTGGAAATGAAACTTCATTCAATAGCAATGCTTTGGACTCAGCAGGATGACTGTATAGTCCATCTTCTCTGTAGAAAAGTAGATCAGGTGTTTGTCCTTGGAAGCATCATGGGATTTTCCTGTCCTGGCAACATTTATTTTGTGTACTTACAGAAGGTATATCAATGTCTACCCTAGAATATCCTGAGAGAAGTCTTGCAACAGTATTAGAAGCCATTCAGTCCTTATATTGTAGGAGTGATAGTTGGGTCTGTATTTTCAGCATTACGTCAAACAGATTTAAGGCAGGCATATTAAACCACTAAGGATGTGAAGGATGTGTCTTGTCCTCTTTCTGTTTAAAATTTTCATGGACAGAATATGAATGTAGGTTTCACCAACAGGCAGTCCTAACATGCTGCTGGAAGACCAATCGTGATCTTCATTTACTAATGCTAATGTATTTATTGACTGCTAAAAATGACAATGAAACTCATATGCCATGCAGGAATAAAGTGTACATGTTTCAGATCAGAAATGTTTTAGGAACACTTTGATGAATAAATCAGCAGTGCTGGTAGCAACTTAAAAGTAATATTTCAAAGGATGTCTTGTAGGACATAATGGCAACAATCAGTGTGCAGAACTATGATAAAGTTCCTTCATCCAGAAATAAAAGCAAATCCAAGCTATATGTGAGTTTGTGCTTTCATGGATGTGTGCTGTTAATGAAATATAATGCTAAATACACTGTTCCTTGTAGTTTAATTAACATTCAGTTAATAGGTCACATCTTAAGCTTAGTATACAGAAAGCCTATAATCTAGTGCTCAAAGCCTGTGACACTGTGGTCTGGACGTGAGGACAAAGGGACATTGTCTGCACTAAAGCAGCATACTTACAAAAGAAGTTCTAGAAACAGAAATAAAATCCACTGTGACGGAACAATAAAGCCTATCTGGATAACTAAAATGATCTTGTGTGAATAAATGTTGAGTATAATTTTATAAGGGCAAAGCAACATTTAAACTTCCTTCTGAATTTTTGTTACATAATTGCTTACAACTGAATTGACTTCTGTAGTGCCAGATGGTTGCCCACAATAGTGATTTTAATTATAAGCCCATAAAAATTGAAACCACACACACTTCAATACAGAGCAAGGAAATGCTACAACACTAAGCAAGCTTCATAATAAGATGATTATACAGAAAATCAGCACACTGTTCCTGCTGATTAAATTTAAATAGGCTCTCAAATCCAGGATGCTGCACCCTGGCTGTAAGGCAGTTTCATTCTTTGCTTTATTTAATCTTTTTGTTTAATAAATGCCTTTGTTAGTGCAGTCTTTTAAAAAATTATGAATGCCATACAAAAATGAATTTAAATAAAGTTAATATGATTTAGCAACAGTTCAGCAAGTCTTATAATCAGCATCTGTAGATTTCTAGAAAATGATTGTCTAACTGGAAAGGCTGGATAATAGCAAAGTTGCATTGAATTGAAACAGAGCAACAGATGCAGAAATTGGAATGGCAGTGTCCATAAGAGTCAATTGCACTTTCATGGGGGAAGCTTCATGTATATTTCATATCTGCAATATGCTTCTTTGGGTATTGCTGTTCTCATGTAAATGGAGTCTTTTCTCAGTTTCTTGATGGCATATGGAGCTTGAAGAGTTTAAAATGTATGCCAGGAGATTCATTTTCAAGGCATTATTGATTTAAAAATGTGATCAGGTGGTACTGCCCAGACAGTTTGCAATTATGGTGAGTTGTTAGAGGTTTCCCTGCAATATGTCAGGCCAAGAAAATCAATCATTAGAATAACTCACTGAGGAGTTGTGCTGAATACCATTAGGGTGGAATAACTTAGTTCTGCAGTTACAGAAATGTGACATTTGGATACAAGACCTTTCCCTCTGTCACTGCCCAGAGTTGAAATGCCTGTCTAATGTAGCTGTGGCCTTGATATTAGGATCCTTATAATGTATTTGTGAGCAAATATATTGGTGTATGTAAAGAAGGAAAGCATAACATGAATGTAATTGAAATGGTGTTTAGCAGTGGCTGATGTCATAAGCTACAACACCCTCCTGTGCTGTTGTGTTTTTCTTGAGGTTTGATCCAGCCTTTTTGATTCCCTTGGCATAAATGTTTTAGATGCTTTTACATGAAGGACCCTGGAACAGACTGTTGTAAAAGCTAGCATCATAACAAGGAGCCTTATTATAAAAAATAATAACTAAAAAGAATCACAACTACGTTACACATCACCCTCAGAGATCAACCTCTGTTTACAGTCTTAAGAGGTTATTAACTTCCGTCAAATATAATCTCATCATGGCATTACAGAAATTCAAGGTTAGCAGGTTGTAACAATCAAACATTAAAAAATAATAAATGACCATATAATAGCCTAGACAGAGTTGCTTGACAAAACTGGACTTAGATTAGGCACTACTATGTCATCCTCTATTCACACACTACCTTTTATCACTTCCAAACGAAATAATGTACAGCTCAACCTGGAAAGTTTAACAAACAAAAGGAATCTATCAGGAGTATTGATCAGCAAAAATTGTCAGCGTATGTTAACAATACCAGAATCCTTGGTAGGATAGCATTCATTTGTCTCACCTATCCTCATGTAAAATATCAAAATGTCTAGATATGTTAAAATATTGGAATTTTGTGCTGAACTAAATAATACTTGCCTCAATTATCCTTAGGATAAGTTTTTCTATCAGAGTTGATTGCCTTTCATTAAGAGTGAGTAGGGAAGAAATCTTTCTTCTGTCAACAAAGTAGGAATAATTTAAAAAATCCCCAGACTTCAATATATAGAGTTAATAACTAAAAGGGAAAACAGCCTATGTGGTTGCATCTGTAGTTTCAGATATTGACTAAGACTGTCAAATAGTTATCTCAGGTTGTTGCATTCCTCTTCCCTGCATTTTCATCACTGGGTCATTACTTGTTCTCTGAATTAAAAGTACAGGTTCACTGTTCAACTTTTATTTTCCTTGGGTACCTGACCAAGCATCATATCGATTATGTATTAATTGGAACAGAATGGGAGACTTATCAAAACAATAGCCTCAACAAAAACAACATGTTTTGCATAAATCACACTTCAGTTGTTTCATGTAATAGTGTCTGTATTTAGATACTCCCCCAGATTCAGGAAGTCCTGCACAGTGTGCAGGAACAGTGCAGGAGCTCCAGGAGCCAATATGTCTGCCATGCAATCCAGTAATAAGCTGCAGTGACGTGCACGACCACTTCTGCACTATTCCTGCACAGACGCAGCTCCTGTATGCAAATTACTCCATTTGCAGGTGAAAACCATGCAAATGAGGTGAATTTGCAATCCAGGAAGCTGGCAGCCAGCTGTGCAGGACTAGTGTAATCTGCAGAAATGTACTCGGTTAGTAACCGAGTACATTTCTGCAAACTACAAAATGTAGCCATGACAGCTCCAAATAAAGGATGTATATAACATGTAAAGCATGCCAATGGCCAAAAATATGGCCATTGTCATGGAAAATAGTTAAAAAAAAGAAAAAAAATAACTTTTATTTTTTTAGCCGATTTCAGCTGTTTAAGTGGAGGGCAGCAGTGCACAAATGGGTTTGGGCAAAGAATAAAATAAAAATCACCTGAAATAAGCATTCTAACCAAAATCACTATTTTACCATTATACTCAATGGCAGGCAAAAGACAACATGGCCAGTGAATAGTGATTGCTAAGGGGAGATGCTCAGTGTGGGACCTGTAAGTATGCATTAGCAGACAATCCTATGCAAATGAGGGGAATTATGCTGAATCCCAGATTTCCCCTCAATGCTAGTCAGCACCCAAAAGCGTAAGTGCAGAAATAGCTTGGTACAAGCCTAGGAGTTAGCTGACATCATGGGGGGGGGTGTCAGGCATGCTGTAAGCAGATTGGAGCCCTGTGGCTCAGGTTTGCCCTTAGCTTAGCAGAGCTAAGCAAGAGGGTGTGTCTGAGGCTGCCTAAAACTCTTTACATTGCCTAAGCAGGTGTGTGCGCCGCACACCGGGTATTAAAGGGGAAATAAAAAGTAAACTAGGAAATAGCAGCTCTGTGCACATTTGAGCACTGTGTTTGTGTGGCATGCCCCTGGGCTTAAACAGGAAGGCAATGGGAAGGGAAAACAGCAGTAGGAAGGTAATCAAGGAGAACTAGCATAGCTGGCAGGTGAAATGTATCAGAAACAGCCAATTACACAGACAGCAGATCAGCCCAGCCCAGCACACTACTATAAACTATGCAAACACCTTTCCCTCTGGTTTTTCCCACATACTGTACACCATCGGTGTATACAAGCGGGGAAATTTTAACAAACAAAAACAACAAAATGATAGGGGCTGTAGTAGCTGCCATACATCAACATGTGGAAGAGGCTGAGAGTGATGAGGATGAGAATGCTGTTGACCAACCCACAGGGAGGAGACGGGGAAGAGTGTACAGACCCAGGGTAACCTACCAGGGGCTACATGAGCTGGAGATACTGGAGCACTATAGGGTGGACAGGAACCTCCTACAGCAAATTGTTGAGCTGTGCCGGCCTCACCTGACACACAGAACTAACAGAGGGGAACCCATCCTAGTGGATACCAAGGTATGTGTAGGCTTAAGAATACTAGCCACAGGTACCTTCCAAAGGCCAGCTGGGGATATCATGAGGATCTCACAGGCATCAGCATCCAGGGTACTCCACCAGTTCCTGGATGCCATGTCAGCTCATGCCGGTGAGCATGTATATTTCCCCAGCACCCGTGAGTCATTGGACAGCAATATGCATTTCTTCCACCAAATAGCAGAATACCCTGACGTAGTGGGTGCTATAGACTGCATGCACATATACATCAAAGTACCACCCAGTGAATGGGGTAGGGTCTACATCAACCACAAGTGCTTCCCTTTTATCAATTGCCAGGTTGTGTGTGAGACCCAAGGCATTATAATTCATTTGTGTGCTGGCTGCCCTGGAAGTTATCACAGTTCCCACATCTGGCATTTGATGCAGCTGTACCAGAGATTTGCTACTGGGTCATCCCTTACAGTCACCTAGAGGGGAATACTGGTTATGCACTGGAGCCGTGGCTAATGACACCCATCAGAAATGCACAAACATCTGAACAAGAACTCCATAATGAGGCATACGCACAGACCAGAATCATAATACAGTGTGTGCTTGGGATGCTCAAGTCACGGTTCCGGTGCCTGGACACATCCGGTGGAGCCTTGCAGTACTCACCAGTTACATGTACTCAAATTGTCATTGTATGTGCCATACTACACAATATGATCCTGTGGAAACAGCTGCAGCAGGAACAGCACAGGGCAGGGACATACAGCCCCCCCACCATTGCCAAGGCCTGCACAGGCACAGAGTGAGTCAGAAGAGGAACAACCTGAGCCTGCCTCAGTAGGCAGAAGTAGGCATGCCCAGTATGCCCTGGCCTTAGCAAGGAGGCAATGTATAGCACATACACTAACACAGTAGGGACCCAGGGAATGACACCTCTCTCTGACACGCACATACAGTAAAAGGGATGCCAAACATGACACTACCAGTGCTCAACCATGTATAGAGCGTGTACTATGTGCACCCAACATAGTCAGCCCTCCAGCACCATCCTCAATACTGGCACACTTACAAGGAAAGTCACTCTTCTTACCAATTGTCGAATGGAGTAGTATATGTTGTTACTTGTATCCATGGTATGGATGTGAGCATGCAAGGGAATCAGGTGGCTGAATGGGATGCCAGCAGATAGTATACACCTATAGTGGCAGCATGAGATCTGTAACAAATACTGGTGTCACCATAGTAGCCAGTACTACACATAGTGACAAAACCCACTGCAGGAAATGTGCTGGGCCACATGTGTGTCCATATGACACACACATGCCAGTCAGGGACGTTCACATACCCAACAACAGTCTCAGCCAGCAAGACAGGTGTAGCAAACACAAACAAAGACTGTGCTAAGGCCTCTGAATGATGGCTATGGGTAACCTCCACTCCAGGCCTACAAAGACAGACTACATCAGGTCAGGCAGTGGGATATTAGTTCAGAAGGGTAAGAAGTCAGAAACTGATATGTAGGTCAATCAAACCTAAGACATACAGTACAATGATATGCCTCTGGTCAGCATGATAGGTTAGAATAAAGAATTAAATGGAGTACCTGACATACCAGTACAGTCATAGCAAATGTGTACAAGTGTCAGGTGTGCCCCCCAATCCTATGTAGAAATGTAGAAACAGTCTGGTGTGCCCCCCATCTGATGTAGATTTGTTGTAACAGTTAGGAGTGCCCCCTCAATCCTATGTAGAAATGTAGTAACAGTCTGGTGTGCCCCCCAATCCTATGTAGAAATGTAGAAAAAGTCAGGTGTGCCTCCCCATCCTATGTAGAATTGTAAAAACTGTCAGGTGTGCCCCCCCAATCCTATGTAGAAATGTAGAAGCAGTCAGGTGTGCCCCCTCAATCCTATGTAGAAATGAAGAAACAATCAGGTGTGCCCCCCCAATCCTATGTAGAAATGTAGAAAGAGTCAGGTGTGCCCCCCAGTCCTATGTAGAAATGTAGAAACAGTCAGGTGTGCCCCCCAATCCTATGTAGAAATGTAGTAACAGCCTGGTGTGACCCCCCCAAATCCAATGTAGACACATTGTAACAGTCAGGTGTGCCCCCAATCCTATGTAGAAATGTAGTAACATTCTGGTCCCACCCAATCCTACGTAGAAATGTAGAAACAGTCAGGTGTGCCCCCCAATCCTATGTAGAAATGTAGAAACAGTCAGGTGTGCCCCCCAAATCCTATGAAGAAATGTAGTAACAGCTTGGTGCGCCCCCTCCAATCCTATGTAGAAATGTAGTAACAGCCTGGTGTCCCCCCCAGTCCTATGTAGCAATGTAGAAACAGTCAGGTGTGCCCGCCAATCCTATGTAGAAATGTAGAAACAGTCAGGTGTGCTCCCCCAATCCTATGTAGAAATGTAGAAACAATCAGGTGTGCCCCCCCAGTCGTACGTAGAAATGTATTAACAGTCTGGTATACACCACCCCATCTGATGTAGACAAGTTGTAACAGTCAGGTGTGTCCCCCACCAATCCTATGTAGAAATGTAGTAATAGTCAGGTGTACCCCCCCAATCCGATGTAGAAATGTAGTAATGTATGTGTAGGTATAATACCACTGGAGCACAGATGACCTGAGGTGGTCAACGTAGCAGGATAGATTATAGCATTTGTACAATATGCAGGTATGCGTGTGTTAGTTTGGTGTGTGTTTCATATTGTGTGAGGGTGGTCAATATGTATGCATGGTGAGGTTTGACCTGGTGGCCATTGCCCAGTACTGCCGATGACAGGCCAAGTTCTCAAAACTGCAGTGCCAAACACAATGCTCCCCAGTATAACACATTCTAGCAGTAAGTCATTGTAAATGTATTGAGGTAATATGTGTCACCATCTGAAAGATGGCCATGGCATGACTGTTGGGCCAGACATGCAAGCAGTACACAGGGGAAAGTACCTCAGACAGACAGTGTATAATGTGCAACCATAAAATGGGCACACCCTTGGAATTGTACATTCAGGTTTGCATCACATTATCTGGGCTTGTAGTAGGGAATACCCATATCGTCCGGCCAAACACTCACAGATCACAAAGGTCATAGGAATGATGTATTGAGAAACAGCTGATGTCCCTGTACAAGCCAGCATAAGTGGAATGCCCCATGCATATCTGTGAGTTAGATTCAAGTAGTGTCCATAGCACACATGCACCTAGATCACCCACTCACCACCCAGAGGTACCTCTTTGGTCTTATCCTTGCTGTTGGAAATGGGTACAATATGACCCCCACCTGTGTATGGCAATACCGAAAGAATGCAGCATGCAGTGCTGGTGTCCCATGCAGGTGTGTCCCTAGCTGTAAGCAGCACCCTGCCAGCATCCACACCACCTGATCAATACTGATAGAAAGTATTGGCATGAACACCTAGCACACCTACCCTTTCACCCCAGGAGAATATACTGCATGGCAGCCTGGTACTGTAGATTGACAGAATGCAATGGCCTGCTACAGCTGGCCTGCATCACTAACAAATGGCCTGCAGTCCTCTGCCAAAGGCCGGCCTCTCACACATACTGCCAATGTATGTTATGTCATGGACTCCCAAGTAACAACATAACACAGTCCACAGAATGCATATGCAAGGCCATGTGGACAAACCACAGTAACATGTCCACCATGTCCCACTACATGAACTGTAGTCCAACACCAATACACTGCTGTGATGAGGTGATAACTGTAGGGGAAGTATCAGAGAATGTTTGCATAATGTATGGAAAAGGATAGAATAATGGGGGGGGGTGAGAGCATGGGCATTATGGAATGTGCGAAATCCGAAACACAGCAGTGTGCACATACTATCCCTAGCTGCAAACACAAAAATGGGTGGCTACAAATCTGCCCATACACCACAATAGGGGTAATGTCCTGACTTATGACCCCTGCCTCTGGATAACCTGTGTGAATCTGTACAGCTGTGAGGTATTGCCACAGCAAGATAAGGCCATAATGTCACATCGATGGATGTACAAGTATGGGATCCTCTGCCACCACAGTACCAAGGTGCTGAACCGAATACACAGACCCAGAAGCAAGTTTCTGCAGCTCCCCCTCCAGAATGGCAATAGATTGCAGGAAAATGTAGACATTTGACTATAATACTGGACACAGATGCATTCACCCTGTGTTCCCCAGGACATCACTGTGAGCAAAAATGTCTACCTGATAGTACTTGAGGACATAAAACATCGCAGTGTAAAACACTACACATGTCCAAATATCTCTGATAACACCAGAACAATGTAGCAGAAGTAGCACAGACACAATTATCTACAGTACCCACTATCCCTTGCCCAGTTTGACCCCATATTTCCAAATGATCTACAGATATCCCACAGAAACAGTTTGCTAGCTGTCGGTGTAGAACACAAAAGTCTGCAAGGGAGTACAATCTTCCTGGAATGGATGCACACATTCAATACAGAAGGGCATACTGGGCATGCTCCCACACTTGGAGAAATGAAGGCAATGTCAGGCAACAAAATACTGAAAGGTCATACTGGGCATGCTCACACACTTTAAGAACTGAAGCACATGTCTGGCAACAACAATGGGCCATGCATATCTGACAGTTGCAGATGTTAGTGCATACACTCTTCAGTATTCACCAGTCATGCCTTGCACACACATTGGATAGGAATACACACATATATCCAAGGACAACACAATATAATATGCCAAAAGTACACATACATAGATGTGTGAAAGAGAGTGACAGTGACAAAGAGCCTTCCATCATGAGGCCTGTCCCACCCTGTACAGAGCCAAATGGCTACAACCACATGATGTGTAAATGTCACTCACCGTAGAAATTAGCCACTGGTATCCCTCAGCATTATAGACTCTGTGGTGCTAGTGCTAACTGTGTAAAATGACTGTACAAGGCAGTAGTCATCCAGCAGTTGTATACATGTACTTGCAGAATATAAATCTGTGTGTGCCTGAGTATGGTGTGTCTACCTCTAGATGAATGGGTTATGGCCCATGCATACACACTGCCCTTCCCATAGCCCTACTATGGCAAGCCTGCTGATGTCAGTCACTGTGAAATATACCTTTGGGGAAAAAACAGCCCAGTAATCTATGTGGCATGTCCTATAACTGCGTAATGCTGTAATGTGATATACTAGTTATGTAGGAGTCCTAATCCCAGATGTGACAACTGTGTGTGTATGTGTAGGGGTCAATGCTATTTAGGCTAGTCACACTCACTACAATTCAAATGCCCTTAGGCAAGCCTGCTGATGTCATTCACTTTGAAATACACCTTTGGGGAAGGAGTAGCCCCATGACATCTGTGGTGTGTCCTATAACAGCATAATGATGTAGTGTGAAAAACTAGCTAGGTAGGAGCTCTAATCCTGGACATGGCAACAGTGTGTGTGTCTGTCTGTGTAAGGAGCAATGCTTTTTTAGGCTAGTCACACCCACTACAATTCAAATGCCCTACTTTGGCAAGCCTGCTGATGTCATTCACTTTGAAATACACCTTTGGAGAAGAAGTAACCCAGTAATCTCTGTGGTGCATCCTATAACTGTGCAACACTGTAGTGTGATAAACTAGTTAAATAGAAGTTCTAATCCCAGACATGGCAACTGTGCATGTGTCTGTCTGTGGAGGGAGCAATGCTTTTTATGCTAGTCACACTTACTACAATTCAAATGCCCTACTTTGGCAAGCCTGCTGATGCTATTCACTTTGAAATACACCTTTGGGAAAAAGAGCAGCCCAGTAATCTCTGAGGTGCATCTCATAACTGTGTAATGCTGTCGTGTGATAAACTAGTTAGGTAGGAGTTCTATTCCCAGACATGGCATGTGTGGATGTTTGTTTGTCTGTGTAGGAAACAATGGTTTTGAGGCAATTCACACTGACTACAACCTCCATGGCACTTCTTTGGCAAGACTGCTGATGTCATTCCCAGTGAAATTTACCTTTGGGAAAGGAATAGTCCAGTAATCTCTGTGGAGCATCTCATAACAGCATAATGCTGCAGTGTGATGTAGTAGTTTGGTAGGGGCACTATTCCAAGACATGGCAAGGGTGGGTGTTTGTCTGTGTAGGGAGAAATGCTTTTGAGACCATTCACAGTCACTACAACCTCCATTGGCCTTCTTTGACAACCCTACTGATGTCACTGACAGTGAAATACACTTTTGGGGAAAGAGTAATCCAGTAATCTTTGTGGCGTGTCCTGTAACAGTATAATGCTGTAGTGTGACATAACAGTTTGGTAGGGGTTGTATTCCCAGACATGGTATATTTGTGTGTGTGCATTTGTTTGTCTGTATAGGGAACAATGCTTTTGAGGCCATTCACAGTCACTACAACCTCCATTGGCCTTCATTCACAGTCACTACAACCTCCATTGGCCTTTTTTGGCAAGCCTGCCAATGTCATTCCCACTGAAATGCACCTTTGTGGAAAGAATCATACAATAATCTCCATGGTGCATCCTATAACAGCATAATACTATAGTGTGATATACTAGTTTGATAGGGGTTCTATTCCCAGGCATGACAAGAATTGATGATTTTGCATATGTGTGTTTGACTGTGTAGGGAGCAATACTTTTGAGGCCATTCACAGCCACTACAATCTCCATTGGCCTTCTTTGGCAAGCATGCTGATGTCATTCCCAGTGAAATACACCTTTGGGGAAGGAGTAGTCCAGTAATCTCCATGATGTGTTCTATAACAGTATAATGATGTAGTGTGATGCAATAGTTTGGTAGAGGTTCTATTCTCAGACATGCCAAGTGTGGATATTTGTGTGTGTGTTTGTCTGTCTGTGTAGGGAGCAATGCTTTTGAGGCCATTGACAGTCACTACAACTTCCATTGGCCTTCTTTGGCAAGCCTGCTGATGTAATTCCCAGTGAAATATACCTTTGGAGCAGAAGTAGGACAGTAATCTCCATAGTGTGTCCTATAACAGTGTAATGCTGTAGTGTAGTATAGTAGTTTAGTAGGGGTTCTATTCCCAGACATGGGAAGTGTGTGTGTTTGTTTGTCTGTGTAAGGAGCAATGCTTTTCAGGCCATTCACAACCACTACAACCTCCATTGGCCTTCTTTGGCACACCTGCTGATGTCATTGACAGTGAAATACACCTTTGGGGAAAGAGTAGCCCAGTAATCTCTGTGGTGTGTCCTGTAACAGTATAATGCTGTAGTGTGACATAGCAGTTTGGTAGGGGTTGTATTCCCAGACACTGCAAGTTTGTGTGGGTGCATTTGTTTTTCTGTATAGGGAACAATGCTTTTGAGGCCATTCACAGTCACTACAACCTCCATTGGCCTTCTTTGGCAAGCCTGCCAATGTCACTCCCAGTGAAATACATCTTTGTGGAAAGAATAATCCAGTAATCTCCATAGTGCATCCTATAACAGCATAATACTGTAGTGTGATATACTAGTTTGATAGGGGTTCTATTCCCAGGCATGACAAGTATTGATGTTTGTGCATGTGTTTGTTTGCCTGTGTAGGGAGTAATGCTTTTGAGGCCATTCACAGCCACTACAGTTTCCATTGGCCTTCTTTGGCAAGCATGCTGATGTCATTCCCAGTGAAATACACCTTTGGGGAAGGAGTAGTCCAGTAATCTCCATGATGTGCTATATAACAGTGTAATGCTGTAGTGTTATGTAATAGTTTGGTAGAGGTTCTATTCTCGGACATGCCAAGTGTGGATATTTGTGTGTGTGTTTGTCTGTCTGTGTAGGGAGCAATGCTTTTGAGGACATTCACAGTCACTACAACCTCCATTGGCCTTCTTTGGCAAGCCTGATGATGTCATTCCCAGTGAAATATACCTTTGAGGAAGGAGTAGGCAAGCAATCTCCATGGCGTGTCCTATAACAGTGTAATGCTGTAGTGTAATATAGTAGTTTGGTAGGGGTTCTATTCCAAGACATGGGAAGTATGTGTGTTTGTTTGACTGTGTAGAGAGCAATGCTTTTGAGGCTATTCACAACCACTACAACCTCCATTGGCCTTCTTTGGCAAGCCTGCTGATGTCATTCCTAGTGAAATATACCTTTGGGAAAAAGCAATCCAGTAATCTTCATGGTGTGTCCCATAACTGTGTGATAAACTAATTATGTAGGAGTTATAATCCCAGAAATGGCAACTGTGAGTGTCTGTGTTTGGTATTCATATCTTGTGGAGAGGTGGCTGTGAGTGTGTAACAACTGGACTCATTGTGGAGTGGATGTTGCAAATTTCTTATACGGTGGGCCTATTATATGTCACAATGTCCACCTAATAAGGATAACACATGTCAAATAGCTGAGATGCTGGGGTGCCAATCCATACCCCTACATGTGACATCAAGGCCTGGCGAACAAAGTAAGCAACCCTTGTATTACCCAGAGAACACTCTCAACCCATGTCTCATACACAAACATACTTGCCTATGCAATTACCGCTTTGTTGGTAGTACCCTGCATATTGCCCACAGATAGTAACCATGGTGTGATTGCAGTGGACTTCAGAGGGCATGGCACCCTGTCCCACCACTACAATAGACACATAATTGCAGACAGTTCACCTTCATTGTGTTCCCCACTGGATGCCTGCAACAACTGTGGTGCCATTAAATGTGACCCACAAAGGACATACCATACCTTAAACACGTGCCCTGTATGGACAGATGCCACTGACAACAGGGAATACCTGTATCATGCTATCAATGTAGGTGCAGGGTCAACCTGGTGTCCATTACCAGTTCCTACCACATGACACCAGTACTGGCACATCTGATGATAACAATCTGTGTACACAACATGGGTCAGACACCACAGGTACATTCCCACATGTCACTGAACATGCATGTGGGATGTGTGCACACCCCAGACACTGTCCATGTCATGGACTAGAGAACACATACATGGCAAGCATTGCACAGCACTGACCACACACAATAGTAATCCAGGTGACTGGATGGTGAATACAATACCCACCTGTGTGGGCCAATCCAGACACTACACCCCTGAGCCATACTGCAGAACATTGTCATGTGGCCTGATGCCAAGTTATACCCTTCACCTAGCCTTGTACAGCCTTCTGGCACAGTCAACCACTATACACTCATGAAGCAATGCACCCCTGTATTTCATTACGGGCACCCTGTGTATGTGTGTGTGGAGTATGATGCATTCAACAACATTGTCACTCACTACAATTCTCATTGGCCTACTGAAGCATGCTGTCTGATGTCAGATGTTCACATACCCTTTGCTCATAAAACATCCGGAGTACCCCTGTGGTGCATGTGATACCCACGCATTACTGTATTGAGGCAAACTAGCTAGTTAGGAAGTCTATTCCTGACCCTGCCAACTGTGTCAATGTGTGTGAGTCCCTGAGAGATTGTGGCTGTGTTGACATTGACACCTGTTCATGTGGACAGGCATGTGTACTACACCTACCTTATCACTACTATTTCACTGTTGTAGATGTCACTCACTGTCAGGTATACCTTTGGACAGCTTTCACCCACATGTAAGTTATGTGCTGCATGCAATAACTGCATAGAGATGTGATAGCAGTACCTAGTCAGTCAAGGGTTTAAAACCCCATACTGGTAGGTGTGTGACACAAACATGCTTAGGTTTTACTCACACACCCCCTCCCTGACTTACTTTGTCTCTGTCTCTCTTACTCCCTCTCTGGTGGATGTGGAGACGTACACCTGCTTTGCTTAGGCATCAGCTTGTGTTTTGTAAGTGGTGCTCATGATCAGTTGATGGCCTCTGCATGAATTGCAGTCTCCCTCTAACTGATTGATGTGGAACAGCTGTGGTAACATTCCCATAGCCAATTGCATGGAAACACACTACAGTATCTAGGAGCATCATGTTAGTGTTGGGCCTTTTCATTCACTGTGAGCAGGACCTAAATTTGGTGTTTGGCAAACAGCATGACAGATGGTATTGGGATTTACCTCTAACAACATACACTGTGGAAACAGGACAACATACAGGAGGGGGATGTGCCAGACATGACTACAGAATGTAAGTGTTGCTCTTCTGCATTTGAAGTAATGTTGGTTTAACAGGGTGTGTGTGGATATGGCTGGTGTACATGATTTAATACCTGTCATGACAGTTTTATGTGTTTGAGGAAACTCCCACCTATAGGGTTATCTGCAGACTGAGTAGTGTGTGGAACCTTTTATTTCTTGTGTTACTCGCAAAACACCTATCTGAGAACTGCAGAAGCATAGTGTGAGGATTGCAGTCAGTATATGGTGACAGCCATGAGAATTACTGACTTAATATCCCTCATAGAGCATATGTCACAACAAACCCTGGTATGACAGTAAATGTATGAGGTTATCACAGCAACATGCCAGTACTGAGCCAGTGTTTGTAGCTCCAGCAATAAGTCTGTCAATCTCTGTACATATTTTATGCAGTAAGAGGTGCATATGTTCTGTACACCATTATTTATTTACATCATACCTGATAACAAGCCAGTCAGATATCGGAGTGCTAGACATGTTATGTATAGTAGGGGTTGATTCTGAGGACATAACTTGGGCATTCTGCAGTTGTGTGTACAGTACTGAGGGTCTGTGTACTTATGGTGATTGTTGACAATATGTATATTGCACATACGTACCTTGGGCTGTGCACAGACTGTGGTAGATGCCATTGTTCTTGGTCCTGTTCTATCTGATGTTACATGCTGCTCCAGTGGATGGTGCCCTATTGGCTCACATGTCTGTAGGGCCAGACACACACTTGTCCCATACAAAAGACAGGCATCGAAGCACACTGTGTCATGCCAGTGTATGTAGGGTTAGTGTGTGAGTGGCACATATGAGGATGGTGTTTTTCAGACAGCCCATATAAAGTTATATTAAGCTTGCGTACCATATGTGGCTGTGTTTACATTGGTGTGGGTATGCACTTTCTCACAGATGTCTGTTACTCTGTGCTGTGACATGCATGTAGAGCCTGCTATAATTGCAGGTACAAGTGTACTCCCCCATATAAAATGTAGTCCAGTGTTGTGACAGTCTGCCTCTAGTTTGCACAGTGCATTGTGACATGCCTAGCAGCCTAGTGTAATCACCCAGTGTGCTGTTATGTTCAATTATTTGCAAGACATACTGCTGCTAGGCCACAATAACTGTTCTGCTTTTCTGATAAAGCAATGGGATTCTGTACAGATTTATGTCACTAACTACTGGGTAGTATGTTGCCATGTGACCTCTGCACCACGAGATATTATGTGTCAGGACAGACTGGCATGTGTGAATGTATAAACTGTGTGGGCATATGTAATCCATATTTATGTGATATACCCATGTACATGGCTATTAACATCGACATTGTGAGGCGTGGTCCACATGTCTTGCATGAATGGGATTTATGTACACCTCTGGAATGACAACAGAGTGCCAGACTTTCCACATATATTGGTCATATCTCTGCTGTAGTCCACAGGATAATTACTGTGCTAGCAGAGGTACTGTACTATGATGACTTTAGGATGTCTGTCAGTAGCTAATGGCGCACGCCAAAAGCAGATGTGACCGCCCACACACAACAGGTCAGTTAAGGCATCCCCTGTTACAGTAGCAACAGTCTATGTATATACCTGCAATACATACATGACATCACCTTGCACTAAGATGTTGGGACTATTGGTGCTGAGGTAGGACTCCACTCCATATTCTGGACATATGGTAAATATAAATATATGTATATATATATATATATATATATATATATATATATATATATATATATATATATATATATATATATATATATATGTGTGTGTGTGTGTGTGTGTGTGTGTATATATATATATATATATATATATATATATATATATATATATATATATGTGTGTGTGTGTATATATATACACATATACATATCTACATACATATATATATATATATATATATATATATATATATATATATATATATATGTGTGTGTGTGTGTGTGTGTGTGTGTGTGTGTAGATATATATATATATATATATATATATATATATATATATATATATATATATATATATATACATATGTATATGCAAAGAGATCTACAAATGGCCATATATATGATGCACTATACAGATTTGTAGACATACATATGTATGAATATATATGTGTATGTACATGTAGACATATATCAACATATGCATAAGTATATATCCATATTCCTGTCATGTGTAAACATCACTGCGTATACCTTCCCAGATATATCTCACCGTATGTATCTGATATGTGTATATATAGATATAACAACATATGTGATGCAACAGTAATATCAGTAACGAGTACTACACAATTGCGTAAGACAAAGCAATTATACAATACTATTCAATATGTGTAGTGACAGATATATTGGAAAAACTACAACTGTGTTCACAGCTGTCATAGTGTAATTGTTAACTGTTGTGACTATAGTGTACAGGGTCCTGGGTTCAATACCTGCAAGGGCTGTTTATGTTGTTGCTGGGCAGACAACGGCTGTTGGCTACAGAGTAGTAAAGGCAGTTTTGAACTGCTTTAAGTGTGTTTGCACAGGTTTGCATGAAGCTAAGCGGTGCTAAGGAGATGGTTAAACATACAGATGCTTACACTGTGTAGGCTTCATTTACCAGTGCACAAATCTGCTTAGCTGTTAAATTGCAGCAATGCTGACACCTGCTAAGCATGGCTCAGCCCTGGTAACCAGTGCTCACATCCAAGCCTGATAACATAGCAGTTTAATGACATCTGTATTAAGTGTATGTATTGCCATGTACAACAGATGCATCTATGTGCTGTCATTATAGTAGCAAGGGGTGTGAGTGTCATGTCTGGGACACACAAGTATAAAAGACCAGTACAGCACTGTTATCCATCTGAATGTGTTACATACAAGGCTAGTAACCCAGGTTACATGCTGTCACACTGGCATGTAGTGTATCATGGCGGTACTACTGTTGACAGTTCTTTCCCTGGCAAGAATAGAGTGCTAAATGTAGTACTGACAACACGCACACCTGCAGGCATAGCTGGACTCTGAGGCCTCACTGTCATGTTCCTGGTGTGTGAGCTGTGTCACATTATATAACCCCTACTGGATAATGATCTGACATGTGAAATGTAACTGTAGATTGCCATCTATACAGCACATGTCACTGAGGGCTTCCAACATGTAGTAATGGCATACATATTGTTGTCAAACATCTATTTGTTGACACATTCATCCTACTACATGGCTACTTGCCAAGTTGATGTCTTTCAATCCCTGTAGAGATGTGAAGATGGCAGGTATCCAGCTTGGATACATATGGGCAACTTGTGCTTAACTGACACTGACATATCTGCCCAGCTGTGTTATAACTGGTACATATAGGAGGTAACACCCTGTATGCACCTCATGCCACCAGTATAGTACCACAGTCAACAGAACATGCTTGGGTACAGGTCTCCATCACAGACACTAACCATGTGTTGTAATACATGTTACACTAACCATGTGTTGTAATACATGTTGCATGCATTTCAACTGGATCACCTCAGTGGCCATTTGCAGGAGGCACACAGAGGACTGGCTGATGCATGTCACTCTCACACTAAGGGTCATCACAGTGGTGTCTGTTGATAGATTGCCTGCTGGCACATGGCAGGTGGCATGATACCACTATACATACAACCCTACACAACCCATCACTCCATGGACAATAGCCAGGTACACACCTATGACCACCTGCAGCAATGCACCCCAGTACAGTCATATATGTATGTGTGCATTACTGAGGATAGCAGTGTCTGTGTGTTAGTACACCTGTAGTTGGGAATACCATGAGGGCCTTCACAACCACCGCAACACCCATTGCCATACTCAGGTGTGGCTGCTGCTGTATTAGACATTACATGTACCCTGTTACGCTACTCTCCCTAATGGCTACATGAGCCTTGCAGTACCAGCACAAAAGTCTTGTACAAATGGGTCGATAGGCATGGGATACCCATTGTGTTCTGGCAAGTGTGTGTATGTGTGCATGTCTGTATATCTGTAGGGTACAGCATTCCGAGGCCACATACTCTTATTACAATACACATTCCCACATAGTAGTATGGATAGTGTTGTTGCTGCCCATAGGTGAGGCATGACAATGCAACACCCTACTATGCCTCTGGCATGTGCATTAGATGCATATCCCTGTAGTACCACTGTTGGGAGATACAATGGGTTGTATCGCAGTCATGGGCAATGTGTGATGGTGGGTATGTCAGAGTTTCATCTTGGGCTTCAGTGAGTACAATATTCACTCTGGGATGTGGGTGCTGTGTACACTGTCATTACACCATGGTGCACCCGGTATATGTACCACTGTATGTTGACGACTGTCACCATCAACCACACAGGTAACTGATACCACAATCCAGCCCAGTTATGCATTTGCTGTGTGCAGCCTCCCTGTAACACATTGGACATACGGACAAGTTAATTAGTACCGATAGGCCCTGGTCTCTCAGACGTGTGTCTGCCTGTTATGTGTCTGTTAATGTGTGTATATGATGGTATGTCACACTATGTATTGTCCATATGCAACCATTACATCCCCCAGTACCATACTGTACATGTCTGGGGATGTTCTGCATGTAACTTGTAACCTGGAACACACCTCACCATAAACACTGTGTGGTGTGTGCAATGAAAGCCACACAGTTCAGTAGCACTACATAGCTAGGTAGGGGTCTAGTCCCAGTGTTGCCAAGTAAGAGTGGGTATATATGAGGATGGGTCTACATCAGGTTGCCGATTATACATGTCCCAGCGGGTCACCTGTCCATGTGGCATGTGTTCAACTGTACCACAGATATGTCACAGCTATGGTGTCACCACAGTGCCATACCCCTTGTGGAATATGATTGCAGACCATCCTCCTGCTGACACATGTACACCTATGACACAAATGGATAACAATATGGAGACCACAACACACAGTGTTACTAACAGCTATAATGCATCATTGCTGGACAGCTATACTACCAGACATGTGTGCATTAAACATTACTCCTGACAACATGTTACACTGCAGTACATTGGTATACTGTAGTACAGTCACCGTGTGCATCAGAACCATATTAGCCTGTCCCTGCATCAATGTTATGTATGACAGGGATGTGGCACAGGTATCATCATATGCACAGGGTGTGTTGTTGTTTTGCCAGAGACTGAGGGTGGGCCATATGTTTGACACCATGCGTTTGGTTGAGGGGTGTAATTAGTTGAAATGAGCATGGTGATGTGGTGTGTGTAGGTATGGGGTTGCCCAAGGTATGTTCATATAGCGTGTGGGTATGCATGCACACAGTTCTACCATGTAGCTGCCCTATACAGGTGCTTTTTGGACAGCTGCAGACTATACCTGGCAGGGTTTGCAGTTCACTGCCTACAGCCATGGACACGCAGACTGTGCCTGCCAGGGGTTCCATGGGCACATCCAGGTACAGGCCTTGATGTGCTACTCTCCCCTGATGATGAGAAATATCCGCTGAACCAGGTCCCTCATGGGATGGGCCAGGGCCATGTGCATGTGGCCTGCTATGGTGTGGTGTGGACAGCGCCCCCCTGCAGTACTGGGGCTTGTACTGCCACTATGGGAGCACCTTGGTGTCCTAGCATGTCCACGTTGTCTGCCAGCTGTTGGTGTTGCTGGCCTACGTCCATGCGGCTATTGCTGCACTCCCAACACATGCTCAAGCATGGATAAACCACGGCCAATGAAGTCCACCACACCATCTAGCCATGACCTCGGTATGAGCACGGAGGGCACTAGACAGTTTATGGAAGTTGTCACTTGCAAATGTGAGAGCAGCCCTCTGCAGCCTCAGGCACTGTCTGGTGTACAATTCCATATGTGCATGCACCCCCATGACAGTTTGAAACATGCACCTGGTGGTAGCATTTGTGGTGCTTCTGCCTTGGGAATGATGACTAGTGGCCCACCACGAGCACCCTGTTATATCTGCCTATGTGGTACCCTGCCCAACATCTGGCTATGCCTACTGTGACCAGACACAGTAGGCATAGATACCACACTCTCCTGTGCACTGCCACCAACCGCCAACTGTCCCTCTGCTATGGCCACTGGTGATGGGGTATGTATAGGCACTGTAACTGTGTGCGAGTTTGGGGTGGCTACAAGGATCATGTCAAACTATGGCGCAGTTTTGGGCCCTGACAACTGCACCTGTGCCTCAAAAGTACTATCATCATCTTCCATGTCTGTATGGACACCAACATCAGATTGTGTGCAGGAGGGACCTGGACCCACCTCGCCATTTGTGGGGGAAAACAAGAAACACACTTTAAGACCTGTACAGCATTGCATAACAGCACACACACACACACACACACACACACACACACACACACACACACACACACACACACACACACACACACACACACACACACACACTCCACCTTAATACCTATCTGTCCCTGCTTTTACAGACAGTCTCAATTTTATTCATATAAGTTCCACATCCTGCATCACACTTGGTGACATACACACATCAATACCCCTCATTAACATATCATTCCTCTAAATGCCTAGATCACAACACAAGACCTGTTACTCCATTACCTCCTTGACCTGAGCGGAGTAGGTTTTACATGGCCTTACTGCTGTCATCCAATGTTCACCCTGTGTATGTCATGACATGAGAATGGCCCCTATATGTTAGGGGCTACTACGTTCACACCATAATTTCACACAATGGAGTGTCATGTGTAACTATCACTCAGTACATGCCAGATCTGCTGCTCAATCGACCTATCATGTGGACAACAGTAATATATGGATACACCCCCTGGTTTTGTCTAGTAATTTCCTAATGCATCTGCAGTGCTGCATACATGGGTAGTCATTCACCTCTCTGCTGATTGCAATTTTAAGGGTATACCTGGTGTCTACTTTCCCTCACAATGCATGCTCCATGCTACAGACCTTATTATCCTATCAGCTGTCCTGTGATTACATATCAGACAAGTATTCCTGGTGTCTCATGTGTCAGTCCATGTCCATGCACTGCACAATCCCAAAGGGAAGTACTGCCATATGAACAATTCCACAATCACACATGTGCATACATGGACACCTACACAAACACACACACACACACACACACACACACACACACACACACACACACACACACACACACACACATACAGGTGAGGTTGCACAAAGATACTACACACAGTCCTCCCGCTACCCATCTGTCAACATGCATAACATATGGTACTCAACAGCATGTAGTGCAGCTATAGTCAATCCATTCTAGCAACAGTATACATGTATGTGATGCATGGGCTATGTTAGTAGGTGATGCACCTACCCCTGGAAAGCACTGGCCCATGTACATAGTATTGCTGTGCACCTGTTCTGCACCCTGCCGTGTACTGTGCACAAACCCTCACAGGTGTACAAACCATTGCTGAATGTGTATTACTGTGTCAGTTATGTCTGCTCTAATTCTCACAGCCCCATGCTTTTCAGCGACACATACCTAGGATGATATGTGGACAGATGTCATTTGTGAATGCCTGATGTCTGGTTTACAGATCTCAAAATCAGTGGTGCATGTATGACCAAACCAATACTATTACACTGACAACCATCAGACCATACAGTGGCTATGGGGAGTGTACACATCCTTATTGATATGACGCACTCTTCCTTGATCTGCCATGGGACCACATCACCGCCTATATTAACAGTACATGAGGCTGATATATGACATATGTCCTGTACATTCACATGCAGTGTCTATGAAATGTGTTACTTGTGCAGATGCTGACCACAATGCATACACTCTGTGGGTGCATATGTGTGCACGCCCTTATCTTAATGGTTTGTTGCACCTATTGTTATGTGTACTACAGCAGTCACTATTCCTGGCAGGGGTATACTAACATGGGCCATCTGCATTTGCCAGTATATTATCAGTCTGCCTTACACATGTCCCCCAACTTTGCATGATTGCAGGGTCTACTCATGTGCACACCCCTTGATGTTCACACACTGCCATCACTATTGCTGTGGGAATAGGGTTAATTTTGCCACAGTTCCTCAACCTGACTGTGTGCAGATATGGCCATTCTTAGCATCCTTAGGATCCTTGCTGCAGTACACTGGTGTGTCATGCTGACACACCCTCCCCAACTTCAGCCTTTCGCAGATGCTTGACAAGTACGGCCTACACATGTGTCAGTTTGCAGTGTCCCATACACTGAACACCACATGTTACAGCCTAGTCCCAGCTAATAATGTGGACCACAATATTATAATAAAACCACGAACCACAAACAAACTGGATCAAAAACGAACAATACCAATGGCAATACTAGGAGTCTGTCTACTGAAAAAATCTTTATTGTGTTAGCGCTTTCATGCACATAACTGTGTGCACTTCTTCAGACACATATTCTATTGAAAAACCATGTTTTATAAACTAACCAATTAAGGCAAATTGATATCACATAATTGCAATTAGGCCATAAAAACCATTTAAAAGGACAGCTACTATGTTAAAACATACTTGGAATACAAAATGCTAAAATAACAAATCTAGAGAATCATGTATTATGGTATTACAATTCCAATGTTAAACCTATTATTGAACTATACCTGAATATACTATTCTGACATATTTTAAAAAAGATTATACTATATGTGCATACATATATGCATAAATATATATAGATACACAAATAAATAAATAAATATATTTAAATACATATATAAATCCATACATCTAACGCTCCAGTGCTTTGAGTTTTAGTAAACATTTGATAGAACAAGCGTCGTTAATGCCTGGATAAATATGGGCATTAGTTTTTAACTGCCACATTAATTCCTGCTCCTCTAATTTTAAGTGCCAAGGACCACCTCTAGGGTTTCTTGGTACTGACTGAGCAACTACAAATTTGAAATAATGTGTGTTATACTCCAAAATGTGTTTTGCTAAGGCATTGGTGTTTACGTTCTTAGAAATGGCATAAATATGCTCGTAAATCTGTTGTTTTAACTGACGCTCGGTTTTACCAAAATAAAATGCAGGGCATTTTTGGCACAAAGCTACATAAACCACCCTTGACTCTCACAATTATATTTGTTGTGAATGGCATATTTAATGCCATTGACAACAAAGAAATTCCCAGTAAGAATATACCGACAATAATGGCATCTACCACATTTATACATGCCTTTGTGGTGTCTAAACTGTTTTAGTGGTGCTTCAAATAATGATTTTAAATTAGTACCTCTTTGAAAAACAATTATAGGTCTATCACCCAAAGCCTTGCTGAGAGACTGCTGTTGCGAGATAATGTTCCAATTGTAATTTAAAATATCTCTAAAACATGCCGACATGTCGTTAAATTGAGTTATAAAACTAGTAACATACCTATTGTCACTAGTATTAACCAAAATGGGCTGTACATTATTACTAGAATGGGACCTCTCATGATTAATTAATAAAGGGCCTAAGGTACCACTACACCGCTTGGTCGTAACTTCCCTCCTTATACTTTGAAACAACTTTGATGGATATCCACGATTTAAAAACATGATTTTTAAATTATTACATTCCTGTTCAAAATCACCTTCATCCGAACACATCCTAGATGCCCTGACCAATTGACCTTTAATAATGCCTCTCTTCTGAAAAAAAGGATGGTTACTAGAGAAATGCAAAAATGAATTAATATAAAAAGGTTTCCTATAGATCAGGGATCTAAACCTGGAATTTAACACATCTTTGTACAAGTGAATATCCAAAAAGTGGATATTGTCTTCATCATATTGAAATGTGCCAAAAATGCCCTGCATTTTATTTTGGTAAAACCGAGCGTCAGTTAAAGCAATGGATTTACGAGCATATTTATGCCATTTCTAAGAACGTAAACACCAATGCCTTAGCAAAACACATTTTGGAGTATAACACACATTATTTCAAATTTGTAGTTGCTCAGTCAGTACCAAGAGACCCTAGAGGTGGTCCTTGGCACTTAAAATTAGAGGAGCAGGAATTAATGTGGCAGTTAAAAACTAATGCCCATATTTATCCAGGCATTAACGACGCTTGTTCTATCAAATGTTTACTAAAACTCAAAGCACTGGAGCGTTAGATGTATGGATTTATATATGTATTTAAATATATTTATTTATTTATTTGTGTATCTATATATATTTATGCATATATTTATGCACATATAGTATAATCTTTTTTAAAATATGTCAGTATAATATATTCAGGTATAGTTCAATAATAGGTTTAACATTGGAATTGTAATACCATAATACATGATTCTCTAGGTTTGTTATTTTAGCATTTTGTATTCCAAGTATGTTTTAACATAGTAGCTGTCCTTTTAAATGGTTTTTATGGCCTAATTGCAATTATGTGATATCAATTTGCCTTAATTGGTTAGTTTATAACACATGGTTTTTCAATAGAATATGTGTCTGAAGAAGTGCACACAGTTATGTGCATGAAAGCACTAACACAATAAAGATTTTTTCAGACCACAATATTATGTTATGCCTTAGTGTAGATCTGTAACAGTTGCCGTTGTAATACTGGTATATACATTGTTGTTGCACTGTATAAGGGTGATGTTTCACACATCTCCCTACTGTAGGCCATGTGTCCCACCATTATGTTAATCCCTGTGGACACATTTCACAATGACAGGATGTTAGTTATCTTGCAGGTGTCTGAGATACCCTTCAGATACCCCATCATGTTCACCGCTGTGATGCAGTGCATTTAACAGCAGCAATCCGTGAACATGTATGGCATGCATTATGGGTAGGTGTGGTAGATGTGTGCATGGAATATACCGTAACCATTACATGCCCAGGGTATTGGCAAGCAGCAACATAAACCATAATTACCAGCTACAGGCTGTTGCCTTGGTGGTATACCAGATGGACCTACATAAGATGCAATGTCAGTGACCACAGCTGTGGCATTGCTACACTCACCCTGTAGCAATGCCACAGCTGTGGCCTTGCTACAGGGTGGGTGCAGCATTACAGTACATCAACAGTACAAGTCCACAATACTACCACTTATGCACATCTGTTTATTACTACTACGCAGCAGCAGACTATATATATGACATTTCACATATGCATGATCTACCTGTACAGATGTGGATGCATATACAACAGTGGTCTACTGATGTGCTTTGTGGCCTTACCTGCACACTCCTCAGCTGGTGTGAGGGTAGGACCCACCTCCACAATGGTCTCTGCCAGTTGTTGGGTGTGCAGGCAGGCAGGTGCCACGTGGTTGGTGAGGAGCTCCTCAACATGTGTCGGGGGATGGATGGCATAACCCCCTCTGTTGCTAGGTGATCCCCCCAGACTGCAGCAGCACGCTGACGGGCATTGAAAAGCAGGTCAGAACAATGATGCCAGACCTGCTCATAACTGCGGTTATGCAGACTGACATCATTGACACTGTGGACTAGATTGTTCCACAGGGCGGTCCACTCCTGCTGCTCATGGGTGGCCCTGCCAAACAGAACTGGATAGTGATGTATTAGGTGGTTCAACACAACCTCATTTTCCGCTGCTGAATACGTGGGTAGACAGCCGTGGGACATCTTTCCTGAAAGACATAAAGATGGAAACAGGTCTGAGCAACTCATACAGCAAGGTTACCATAGTTCTTAATATACATCTCTGTCACCCACCCCATCATATCAGCAACATCAAACTGTTCACACAACTCAATAAGTATGGCTGCAGATTACCTACCATTGGGACATATATTGTATTGTACCACACTTTGTGCTATGTGTTTGTAGCCATGTTCCCTGTGTGGACATTATCAGTGCTGGCCTTTTACGGACTATTTCACCTGTATGCCATTGCCAGGGCCATTGTGGTTCCATATATGCATGTGGTATGCTTGCTATGTGATTGCTGCACATCTATCATTCTGTGTTATTGGGGATATCTATGCATGCTGTTGGACATGTTCCAGGAATGTGTGGACTATTGCTACCCACATATGTTCTATAAAAGTGACACAATAGCATGTTTAGGGAATAGTTGCCAGCAGAACCACCTCTCCCACCTCATCTGGCCATGTTTCCAGGCCACATCACATATGGGACCAACTCTGGGGCCTCCTCATCTACTGGTGCACCACTACCTTCAGGTGGAACCACCTCAGGGGATGTTGCCTCCCCGGGGACACACACAGACATGATCCTATCACTCGAGGTCAGGTCCAGTGTCTGTTCTATAAGGGGCTCCACAGAGACTTGTGGGATGTGCTGCAGCACCTTGAGGCACCCAGTACACATTCACAGAGTCTACATGCTCCTCCTGCTCAGTCTCCAGGCCAGGCACATTCAGGCCCATGGACTGCTGTTGTGAGCAGCAATGGGTGGGGGCCTTGTTCCCATTGTTTCCATATGGGGGCTCATGGGGCTTCCACATCACAGACCACACACACCATCCAGGGTGTTTACCCACCACAGGTGTCATATTCCACCCCTGTAGGCTGTCTTCTATATCTACCAACCCTAACCACCTCCACAAATATACCTGCTATCCTTCCCCATATTCCCATTCCCTACTTCACAGACAAGGACAATGTGGTCCCAACAAGGGGTTCACATGTGACATATCTGTCCGTGGTGCACATACTTATAGCTGTATATATCTGTGTGTATTGCTATGTGTGCTGTTCCCTCACACATAGCATGCAGCACTGTAGTGGTAATATAGGGGACATGTATTTACATGCATGTATGTGTGTGTGTATTTGCATATATGTAGACATATGCATATATATATAAATATATATATATATATATATATATATATATATATATATAGATTCACTTTGAATCATCGAATGTGCAGAACATCGAAGTTCTGATCATCGAGACCATAACATTGATGTTCAGAACATTGAAGTTTCAAAATGAACCAGAAAAATAAACAAAAAGATCACAAACACTACATTATGCAGAGGGGCTTCGCCCCCCCTGCACCCCCCACATGGGGAGCGGTGCCCCCCACACCCCCCCTACTTTAATATTCCAACTCCGAGATCGCACTGCAGTGGGGTAAGGGAAATCTTCCATTTACCGTTATACTAAATGGGAGATTTCCTGTACCCTACCTGCAATGCCAACACTCAGATGGCACACACACACACAACATGCAGGGCATCTTGCTGCCCTGCTTACACACCCAACATTCCACAATCTCACTCACCTGGCACCTTCACTTTAAGCCTTCGATGTTCTCGGTGATCAGAACGTCGAAGTTCTGAACATTCGATTAATTAAAGTGAACCCATATATATATATATATATATATATATATATATATATATATATATATATATATATATATATGTATATATATTGCTGTGGTAGTGTTATCGCCTCACAGTAGGTTCAATTCTCAGTTAGAGCGTCTTCTGTGTGGAGACATGCGTGAATGGGCGTACCTTCGTTGAAGGTTGTGCATCAGGGCTGGCAACTTGGCACGTAAAAATCAACTGCCAATCATTAGCGGACCGGAGTTCCGCTGTGACAACCCCTAACCGGGAAAAGCTGAAAGACACAACAAAATTATAGCTATGTACATATATATATATATATATATATATATATATATATATATATATATATTTTTTTTATTTAGATATATATATATATATATATATATATATATATATATATATATATATATATATATATATATATATATATATATAAATATATATACACACACACACATTCATCTACATGTTTAAATACATTTTCTGAACTGTAGAATGCCTGTGCTGGATGATATGTTTGTACAAACATCAGTGTTCTGTGTATCTGTCATGGCTTAGTGGTAAATCGCTTTGGCTATGGTGTGCAGAGTTCTGGTTTCAAGGCTGTTTATTTTATTGCTGGGCCGAGCAAGTGCCATTGGATACCGAGTGATTAGGGTACTTTTAAGCAGTTGCAAGCAGGTTTGAGCGGGATTGCATGAAGGTAAGCAGTGCTAACTTCTGGTTACAGTTTTTTATACTCAGTTAGCTTTGAAATTGCTTAACCTGTGTAGGCCTTGCTTACCCCTGTGTAAACAGGCTTAAACTCACTTACTGCTGCTTAAAAGTGATTATTCCTTCTTACCCCTGTGCTAATTTCTTTAAAAGAAATTAAAAAGGGTCGATAGGAAAGTGGTGAAAAAGGGGCACAAAGATGGAATGACAGTAGGGAAAATAGCTAGGGATGTGCAGTAAGGGTGTAGGGAAGGTCCATAGCTGCATATTTCTTCTACAGCAACAACTGCGCATATACACTGAATTTGGAGATAGATTTGGACACTCATACCCCTGAGATATGGATGAGGACAACAGCAATATGTTGTTAAGCCAGTTAGACCAGATTACATGTGTCCAGTGGACACATGTGTGAAATGGACAGCTATGTATGGGGCGAGATTTTTTTTGGGGAAAAGATTGTCTTTATTTTTTTCAGGTGAGAGTGGGATGTTGGGGAGGGATAGTAGGTATATTTGGGGAGGTAGGTTGGGTAGATTAACAGACAAGACAAACAAGAAGCATACAGGGGTGGTATATGACACATGTGGGGGAGTAAACACCTTGATGGCGAGGGGTGTTGGGAAATCAGAAGCCCGTGATCCTCCTAGTTGAAACAGTGGGACTGAGGTTCCCACCCATGGGCAGTCACCATTGCACCTTCACAGCCCCAAAGGTGGCTGTACTGGGGGCTGAGTAGGAGAGCCAGGCCGACCCTCTAGTCATGACACATGGCCCTCAAGCTGGTGTAGCAGATCTCCGACCTCCATACAGAGCTCGCTACTCACCATGACCCTGGCGATGGGTGACAGGTTCCTGTCTGCACTCTCTCCCAGGGGTGGGGAGAGCCCCATCTCCTGAGGCAGTTCCACCCGAAAGTGGTGCAGGAAGAATGGATGAGGAGGTCCTGGGTTGGGCCCCAAATGTGCTGGTGCCCAGTGCCACGGCCAGCTGAGGTGGGACAGGTGGGTCCGCCGAGACCCGCATTCCCATACATGCTATGGTGTTTAAGTTGTATCAACATATGTGGGTTAGTAATAGTCAACACATTCCAGGATTAGGTATAACAGCATGCATAGATATTCCCATTAAGCCAAACACCAGATATGGAACAGTTGCATAGCAAACAGAACACATGCATATATGGGATGACAGGGGTCATTACAACAGCATGCAGGTACATTGATGGCAGCATGCCACCAATGTGGGAGTATTTCAACATAGCACATGCATAGAAACAGATTTAAATAATTATCAAACAATAGGAAATATGTCCCAACATTAGAGTTAAGTCAGCACATACCAATTGAGATGTGTATTTAGTTAATTGTTGCAGATATGGTGGTGGTGGGGGGGAGATGTCAATTAACAACTAGTATATTCCTGTAGTTCGCATTACTTTCCTAGTCAGTGCTGTCATCTATACCTTACAGGTATTAGTACACTACCGTATTGCCTTAGTTTGGACAGTGGTATGGCTGTCGATAACTATACACATGAACTGTTTTTACCTACAGTATACACATCTTACCTGGTATACCTGTGAAGGTATTGTTTGTTAACACTACCTAACTGTTTCGACTCATACTCACAGATTCCAGGTTGATGTTATCCACATACCTGTCCATCTCTTTTTGCACACACTCTGGGCATGTCTTCACCACATGCAGGTGAACCAGGACATATTTCTACTATTCCCCTATTAAACATTTAGTGACTTGTACAATGACAGGTTTGTTTTATTTGACATTTTCCAAATATGTACAGGTTTGACAGTCAGTTATATGACATGACATGCTGCCTACATGTCAGAAATTCACACACTGATATGGCAGGGGGCAGGGTACCAGCCAGCAGATATGGACCAAATAACTGGACATTCTGGACATTTCTGTACACTTGTGGGGTATGATTCTGCCTACAGCTTACTACCACTCCCAGGATTAGAACAATGGCTAGTTCTCCTAGAATTAAGACACTGTCCACCACAGTTGAATGTGCTATATAGTTATTGCTGTGTATCTCTTGTCTGATTTCTGTGTATAATTATCCTGTGGTTTTACATTCTTACCTTGTAATTACAACACTCTTATACAGGATTTCCTCGACAGTTGTATTATGTAGTACAGGTGGGTGACAGTGATGAGTAATACCTTATTATTCTGAACAACTGCAACACTAACAATGCCATACAATGCCAGAGTAATCAGTACCAGTACAGGATATCAATCTTTTATTTATAGGCATAGTGTTCGTATCTGACATACCTGTGGGAGCAATGTTTGTTAGCACTACCTGCATGTTGCCACACAAATTACCAGTTTCCACATTAGTATTATGCACATATGTCTCACTCTGTTACTGTACACACTCTGGTCACAGCTTGACAACATGGGGGTGGAGATGAGACATACTTGGCTACTTACTCTCATAACATTTTGGGGGGTTGCTAGTGAAAGGTTCATTGTTATAGATGTCTGACAATCAGTTGTATGTCTTGTTTGCTGCCTAAATGTTTTGGATCATCCCACTGGTTTGCCAGGGGAACAGGGTGACAGGCAACAGCTATCGGCTGATTTACTGGGCATTCTGAACATTGATGTACACTTGTGGGGTATGATTCCGCATACAGCCTACTACCACTCTCAGAATTTGGACCATGGCTGTGTGTGTGAAAAATACAACAGTTCACATCGCAGTTGAGTGTGCTATTTGGATTTTGTTGTTTATCTTTCCAGTGTTTTCTATCTATGTCTCTCTCAGTTGTAATATTTGACCTCTTGGGATTACAACAGTCATATACAGACATCCCTACACAATTTACTTATGTAGCACAGTGTGGGTAACAGTGCTTAATACAACAGTACTATTAAGTGATTGCAACTCTACATTACCATATGATGCCAGAGTGAACACATGCAGTCCAGCAGTTAGATCTTAATTGTCAGGCTATTATGCTTTTATTTACATACAACCTATATGAGACTCTTCCTACCCTATTCTCTGGTGTAGTAAATGCCTGGGTTTTATACAGCAATTAACTTACTACTACTTTTAGCTTTATTTTCTATGACAATACATGCAAGACTATTACTACCCTGCCTAGCTTCACAACCTCTCCAATCTACAGCCATGGGCCTCCTGGTTCATAGCCTGCTCACTTGCCGCTGTGAAAGACATAAGAGGAATATTTAACCATACCTGTCCATGTACATGAGCTGGCAATTATTAAACAGGTAGTGTACTGATACTTACACATGGCTGGGACTTCCCCTGTCCTCCAAGCCTCTTGGATCCACTGATCCAAGAGATCCCCCTTTCGCCGCTTCAGGTCGGCATAGTGATGCCTGACCTGCTCACCAGATTGGGGTATGCCAGTGGCACTGGTGAGGTCATGGGTGAGTCAGTCCCAGGCTTTTGCTTTGTATTGGGAACCCTGGTACTGGCCCTGCAGCAGTCTTATGTCATGGTCTTTCACAAGGAGTCCTGTCATGACTCTGGACTCCTGGATGCCCTAGCACTGCACCCGAAAGTGCACACCCTCTCCCATTCCAGACATAGTGCCTACTAGGGGAAGCTACAACCAGTTATGAGATGTATTCCTACCTGTTGGGGTTAAATAGGGCTGATTTCCCACACTTTGCCATGATTGGATGTTTTTTTAAAGGCTACACTATGGGCAAACATGCTTACCTAAGGTTGGCATTGCTTAAAGGCATATACCAGTGGGCAGACTGACTTAGCTGACCTACACATTGCTTACACCTTCTAAGCTGGGCTGTGCAATGTTTAGCTTTGCTTAATATTTAAGTTGCATTATATTTGTACTGTGGCATTGATTTATTAATTACATGTTATATATGTGTTTGGTATCCATGATTCATGTGTACGTACACTGTATGGGGTCCTTGTGTTTATTAGGGGATTTCAACACTTTATTACAATGACACCTACTCCAGTTCACATATTTATGTCTTGTAGTTGGTTATACAGTATAATACTGTATACAGATTCCTTTCACATGTTCAGTTTGTATTTCCTATGGTGAGGATCTGTTTGGTGATATCACAATCTTATGTACTGCTGTGATGGCTTAGTGGTTAACTACTGTGACCAAGACCTGCAAAGGTTGTTTATTATGTTTCTGGCCAGAATGCTGATGCATACAAAGAGATTAAGGCACTTTTAAGCAATTGTAAGCGGGTTTGCGTGGGTTTGCACGAAGGTAAGCATCGCTAACACCTGGTTAAGTGTGCTTACAGTGAGTTAGCTTAAATATTGCTTAACCTGTTTGTGCATTGCTTACCCCATGTAAACAGGCTTAAACCCACTTACTACTGCTTAAATATGCTTACTCCCATTTACTACTGTGTAATTATGCTTACTCTTACTTACTAGTGCATACACCCGCTTACCACTGCACTAATTTAGGCAGTGATATCTAATGGTTCTTGGTCAGGTGGTGGATTTGGCAACTGTCTTGATTTATCATTCATTACCCATTTTACCTTCCATTTGTATCCCTGATTCCTGTGTACATATACTGTATGGGGCACTTGTGATTATCTGTGGACTTTACAACGTTATGACAATGACACCTCACATCTGCATTTAATGCAGTACTCCACTTCACAAATATATGTTATGTTGTAGGCTATGCAGCAAAATAAATTGATCATAAAGTGATTTGACATGGAAAATGGATTGTACTGGAGGGGGATTCGAAGCGGGAATGACTGCTCGTAAAGCGAATGCTCTGCCCACTTCAGTATTGCTAGACTGCTTCATTTGCATATATCTTGCTTTTTATCCTCTTGTGCCATTTAAGCTGCATTAACTGTAGCTAAGCGATGGGCAAACCCACGCACCTATGGTTAAATTTGATCTGTTTCATAAAAAAAAATTCTTTATATTTAAATGTTGTAATTATTGTGCTCATATACTTGGGGGAATGTTGCTGGGGGTATGTGAACACCTATGAGAGGTCTCGCTCATTCTTACTCCTACACCACTGTTCTTGATCGCAGGGATATTTATATTCTGAGAGCTCTGCTCTGAGACACGCCCTCTGCACTTATACATACTCCGTGTCTGTTTAGGCGCTCAGGCAGCGCGCCTTCATTACCATGCATGGTGCGCTGCCATCCTCTTCCTAAATGGCTGCTTCCGTGCAGGAGTAAGCTAGTCCTGCATGGAAGGATAGTGAATCCAGGGGACTATTTTTTGTAGTAAGGCTCCCTTGAACTGGTTCTTAACTACGTTTGCTTCTTATTGACAGTTTTTAGGTTTATTGTCCAGCTTTATCTATAAGTCCTTCTGGGATTTTTCTGCTTCCCATTAAATAACCCAAAACTTATGCATTGAATTAAAAAGGCTTTACTTGCAAAATTAAGCCATAAAAATAGTTTTCAATGTATTATGCAATTGCTAGTTTACCACATAAATGTCCTTGTCTTCTTGTGCACCTGTACCACTAAAAAACAGTAATGTCAGTGGTGCAACAGGTGACACACTTGGCTTTGGTGCAGAAGGCTGTGGTTTCTATTAACATATCAGGTAGATGGATTAGTGATACAGCAGTTTTGCATGAGGGAGCTGCTACACTCCAGAGTACGTCCTCCTTCAGAAGAGATGTTAAAACCCTGAGTTGGGTATAGTTCAGGTGTATACAAAGGATCCCTCAGCACCTATCAAAAAGAGTAGGAGCCTTTTACTTAACACAACATAAAAGCTGTATTTAAAAATTTGCAAAATGTATACATTTACAGGCACTTATATACACATTCTATTTTTACAATTTATCACTTTTATAACATCACCAAAAATGCTGCTTCAAGCACAGAATGAACAATAAATCCCAAATAGGCGAGCGGAAACTAAGAATCATGCTCCTTTAATGAAACATCATTACCTGTATGTATCTGATGTTTATAACTACATGAAGGTTGAATATCCAAAGCTTGCTACCATTGTAGGTATACCAAAAGTACATAAGGACATGCAGAGTCCCCCTTTCAGACCTATTATATCAGGAAGTCAATCAAAAACTTTTCCCATAGAGGTGGCAATAGATTTGCTAAAGCATATATACAAAATAGCCCCTCATATTCTAAAGGATTTGAGGGACTTCTTAAGTAGATTGAACACCAAAGTATGGAATAAGGATTTGATTTTTATTACTGTAGATGTAATAGATCTATTTTAATGTATACCTAAGCTTGAGGGTTTGGAAGGTTTTAGTAACTGCATCAGAATGTATACAGGTTTTGACTGGGACTGGACATGCCTTATAGTTGATTGTATGCCACTAGTTTTGAAGAACAATTTCATCTATTATGAAGGTGAATATTATAGGCAGATTAAAGGGGTGGCCATGGGGGCAGCATGTGTCCCCATTTTTGCCAACCTTGTTATGTTGGACTGGGAAGAAGAACATGTATTTAATAGTACATATTATGACTACATTAGACTATATACAAGTTTTCTGGATGATATTTTATTGTATGGGATGGCTTGGAAGAGATTATAGAAACTTTTATAAATGATTTAAATGGAAGCAGTTGTTTTCTTAAATTTACATACAGTATCAACAAAGAAGCTATAGCTTATTTGGACACATACATAGAAAATACTCAGCTTGGATTTAAGTCACATATTTATAGAAAAGATACATTTAGTAACAGCTATTTAGAATTTAATAGTAAACATCCCAGAAAATTGATGCGAAACATATTGAAAGGTCAATGTATAAGGGCTGCCAGGATGACATCTTGCTATAGAGATATGGTTGAAAACGTTTATTATGTTGGTACTTTATTTTCTGAGAGAGGATATCCTAAAGGTTTAATTGATGACATAACTACATATGTCATCAGTGAATAGGGCAAAAAATACAAGCCCATATTAGGAAGTGATAATGTGCAAGTAAATTCTAAACAAGGGGATAGTAATTGCTCCCAATACAACCGGGCATGTATAGTGAAATATGGCCCCTATGCTAATAAGGTCAAAGACTTAATTAGTAATAATTGGAATATAATAAAAGCAGATGAGGAAATTATTCAAATTACAGATGACACACCTGCATTTGTGTACAAAATGGATAAGAATTTAAATAGTAACTTTGAGAGGTACGATGACATCAGGGGGAAACAGAATAAAGCAGGACACACTGTCAAGTATGGACACTGCAATCAATGTAGTTACATATACGAAGAGAATAAAATTATATTAGATAATGTAAATAGGTCTACAGTCATATTTAAGCACGGTAACTGTAATTCTAAACGTGATATATTTAGTTAAGTACATGGAGTGTTCGGGGTTTTATGTAGGAAAAACAGACAGATTTTTAAAAAAATAGAATTTATGATCACATTTACAACATCAGAAAAAAGGATCATAATAACGCTTTGTACAGACATATATAGGCAAAAGGGGAAAATCATGACTTTAAATTTGGCATATTAAAATTGGTGTATACGAACCCCAGGGGAGGAAATATTAAAGCTATACTGGGGGAGAAAGTAATAAAGTGGCAGCTATTATTGGATGCCTCCACACCCCCAGGGTTGAATGATAACATCCCCATCAAGCCTATTCTCCATGCATGCATATGACTTGTAGGCCAGAAACATGCATTTTAATATGTATTTTAATGGTAAAAAATACAATTGTTATGGATTATTTTTCTAAATAATTCTTTTCATAACAATTTTTTTAATAATGTTAAATTTTTCATGGTCCAATCAACATAGCTTCATGTTTTTTTTAAATAAGTTTATATTATTAAATAAGAATTTACTTATATGTTTATGCATGTACTATTCATAATGTACGTTATATAGTAAAGGTTAACATTCACAAGTGGATATATAAGTAATGAGGATCCTTGATTCTTAGAACTTAAACTGTGATATTTCTTTAAGAGTTCTTATATTTTTATTGGTTCAGTAATTCACTGGCGCCAAAGTAAAATGTTATATAAACTGTCAGCAGTTGATTTTATGTATTCTAATGAAGTCCACTTAATGTGGATGAAAGCGCTAAATACATGTAATGTTTCATTAAAGGAGTGTGATTCTTAGTTTCCGATCACCTGTTTGGGATTTATTGTTCATTCTGTGCTTGAAGCAGTGTTTTTGGTGCTTTTGTTACTTTTGGTTTTCTGAGTTGGACACTGAAATGCTATTTTGGTGCTTTATTACTTTTATAACATCCTTATTATCATTCTTCCAAAACTGACAGCCCACTCCTTACACAACCATAATCTGACTTTCATAATATATTTACTAATATCCAGTTCCTATTAAGCAAAATTTAGTTCAATTCTTAATTCCAAGTAACTCATATTACATACAATAATTTCTTATCTACCCTCACCTTCTCATATATTCTTTCTTCTTATTCATTTAATATGCATATATAATCACATTCATACCAATATTGTTGATGTCATTAATATACACAATTTTTTTCTTCTTTTGAAAGAAAAGTACCAACTGCACAATTTCCATGCAATGTTTTCCTAGACTCACATACACATTTAACATATATACTGTTTTTCCCATTAATACCGAATTCACCAGATAAACCTTTTTTCTGAATGCTAATCTATACCTCTGGAACAGAAGACATATTTATTTTATTTATTTTACCAAACCCTCCAATTGCATCATAACTACATCATTTTTCCCAAATGTTATTCCTAGCAAGACACTTCATTCATTGAATAATACACATCCCCAGTTTTTACCACATCACCTAAAACTATACTTTTGTCCTTATTCAAGGTCATTCCCGTTTCCTTTAAATATAATTTCAGACAAACCAGCATTTTCCTCATCCATATTTTGTTCTTCGAAACTAAAACTACATATCTGCATAATTCAAAACTACTGGAATCAGCACCTCCTTTTACATCACATATGTAGCATATTTCATTTTATAAACTATGTCACCATCACATTCATTATTAATACAAGCAATATTCCACTCATAGGACATCCTTGTCTCATAAAACATTTCATACATATTTCTTTACTTGGCCCCGCCATTCACTAACTCTCTCACTCTATTATTTTAATATGCTGACATCACACTCTCATAATTCTGTTACCTATTCTATACTTCTCCATAACATTCTATAAAGCATCATGTCCTACAGTATCAAATGTCATGCTAATATCACCTACCATAAGTTTCACATCCTAGTTTTTACTTATAACATCATCCACCATTTCTCTCACCACCAATAACAATTATTGACCCTCCTTACTTTCTGTATCATACATACTTTCTTCCATAATATCCCTCATCATTCCTTTCATTCCCCTCTGCATTATTCTCATAAAAACAGTTGTAATATGTGTTATTTAGTATGAAGGGTCTCCATTTTTTATTTCATTTTTCTCATGTTTCTTTTATATAAATTTTAATTTGTCACTTCATAGTTCTTCATAAACAAACCCTTGATTCAACCATCCATTCAGTAGAGTTACAAAATACTCTCTTTGCCAATTACTTGACAGTGAATCAACATTTACTTTACTAAGTACCTTATCCAATTCACTAATAATGATTTATTTTTAAGATTCTTCCTTAACTCCTTCCTGATTTTTTTTTATTTTCTATTCTGTCTCTCTAATTTTCCTTCTTTTTACTCCTATACACATTTTCCATATGCTGTACTACAATACTCACAACTTCCTCTTGTGTTTTTTACATATCCTTTTAGATCATTTCCTTTGTTATACTAATATCCTCCTTTACTATTTTACCCAAATATGCACATACCTCCTCCTTCTCCCTTGTAAATAATATTTCTGTCTAAACAGTAATGCCTTAATTTATTCTTGATTTCTTTTACGTCTTTTTCTATATCATAATACTCTCTTGTATTATTCTCTAAATACTGTAATACACTTCTAAACGTTTCCCATTCTTACCTTTCTCTTCTTTTCTTGCATTATTCTGCCATTGAAAAAACACGTTTCATACTTATTTTTTAATTAAATCCACCATTCAGAACAGTTTTATACAAGTCTTTCATGGCTATATGAAACTGCAATACTTCCCATGCTCTAATTTCATTCCATAATTTCTCTTTCATTCTTTATATTCAGTTTCCTATTTTCATATGCTCCTCTTCTTCCATCACTTCCATCCATATTGCTAATTGGTTTGAAAAACCTGTCACAATTGTATCATCATCTGCTACTCTCTAGCCTTCTGATAATATAAAATAATCAGTTTCAGATCCACATGCCCTCCCCCTTTTAAAAGTCCATTTACATTTGTCCCACACAGCTAATTTACCAACTCCCTATTAAAATCTTGGCATTTCAAGTGCTGAAAACAGAACAAAGACCAATACTACAGGAAAAGACTGAATCTCAAAAATTGCTATTCTCCTAAAAACTTATTTTTGCAGGGGGGAGCATGTAGGTGGCAAGCCTATCACACCCTCAAACATATATATATTGACTCTGACACTGACATACTTCAGAGAAAAGGAAATATTCTGAGAAATAGCATCACATACAAGTCCGATCTGTTTGTTGACATTTGAAATGTTTACCTAATTAACCACTTTTTATCACTTCCTGTATTAAGGTCCCTTGCAATTATAAGTTTCATGTGAATCACCACAGTCTAATATTTGATGAAAGAGATTTGCTCTTTCATTGCTAGTTTTATATATATATATATATATATATATTTATTTAGTTAGTTACATTTCTTGACCGGGCTAGTCTAACTGGATACATGTCCATTTTCAGTAGAGGCCTGGGGAGAAAAGCTCCAAGCAGACAGGTAAAGACTATTATACAATAATAATATAGAAAAGCTATCAACATATACAGATAATACCATTATTTGTGATATTTACAAAAGAGGATGATCAAGAACAAATTTACAATAAATGAAAAAGTGTGATTTTTTTTTTTTTTTTTTTTTTTGTAGGACAACATAGTTCAGCAAAAAGGCCATAGAATAACTAGCAGTAAAGGTCCCTAGAGAAGAGAAATAAAAGGGATAGCAGGAATGTGTAAAGGTGGAGAGATCAGTCAGGGTTAGTGCAGGGGCAGAGCCAGTGAGTTTTAAAATGTTCTTTGAGATGTTTTTTAAAAAGATGTGTGGAAGAGAGAGTAGAAAGTTCACTTGGAAGCTGGTTCCAGGCCTTGCCAACTGTGTTAGCAAAAAGAGAGTCTCCAGCTATGTTTTTAGATGTAATAGTGGAAACTAGAAGCTTATTGGCTGAGCGAAGAGTAGTAAGGTTTTTGTAAGGGGTAGTCAGATTATTGAGGATTGGGATATTATTAGGGTGGAAAAGTATCTTTTGGGTTATAGCAAGTTGATGATAGAGCAGTTGGTGCTGCAGTTCTAACCATCCCAATTGTTTGAGGTTGGGACAGTGCTGTGTTCTAAAAGGGTTGCCAGTAGCAAATCTGGCTATGTTATTATAGCTAGTGGCAAGTTTGTTAAGGTTGCTTTTGGAAAGATTAGTATAAATGGCAAAAGCATAAAGCAGGGTAGAGATCAGATGAGTTTGGGCTATAGTGGTTCTGGCTGTAGGTGTAAAGAAGGGTTTGATTCTATACAGGGAACCCAGTTTTTTGTTGACAGATTTTATGGTAGTGTTGATATGATTGTCATAGCTAAGTTTGTTGTCAATGGTTATGCCTAGGACACGGGTTGTGGTATCAGGGGATATTGTGGTTCAATTGTTAGAGGTTATAGTGAAGTGAAATTGTGGTGATTTTAGAGTGGGAGTAAAGAGTAATAATTTTGTTTTTTTTTTTGCATTCAGGAGGAGGCAGTGTTGCATGAACCAATTTTCAACAGTATGAAATACAGACTGGGTGAGGGTCTGGAGTGTGGTTGGGGACCTAGCAGAGCAGATTAAAGTAGAATCGTTGGCATACTGAATGCAGGTGGCTTGAGGAATTTTAGTATTTAGGTCATTAATAAACATTGAAAAGAGAAGAGGGCCTAGGATGGAACCTTGAGGTACTCCAAGGTTTATGGGGATGGGAGTTGACAGCATATTATCCCAAAGGACTGCTTGATGACGGTTGTCTAAGTAGGATTTAAACCAGAGTAACGCCTGTGCGTCCAGTGAATGGGCTTTTAATACCTCTAAAAGCAGATTATGGTTGACCATATCGAAGGCTTTTGAAAGATCGATAAATAAAGCGGAGGAAAGAGTGTTATTGTTACGATTTTTGTTTATACAGTCAGAAAAGGATAGCAGGGCAGTTGAGGTACTATGGAATGGTCTGAAACCATGTTGGCAGTTGGCAAGCAAATTGTTGTGGAGAAGATGGTCAAGTAGTTGTTGGATACATTTTTCCATTATTTTAGCTATAGGAGAGAGTAAGGCAATAGGTCTAAAGTTGGAAATGTCAGTTGATATCCCACCTTTGTGTAAAGGAATGATGTGAGATACCTTCCATATAAGGGGGATTTTACTTTCTGAAACAGTTCTATTAATAAGGATAGAAATAGGGTAGGCTATAACTTTAGCTGCAATTTGCAGGTATTCTGCTGGTATACAGTCAGCAGAGGGGGTATATGGCTTCAGTTTTAGAAGGAGGTTACAAATGAGGGATGTAGGAATTGGTTGTATGTGAAAAGAAGGAATAGAGTTTGATGTGGTATTAGGTGGGAGGGAGCTGGTGGGTGATATAGAATTAGCTAGAGTTTGTATGGCTTCAATAAAGTAGTTATTAAAGGAATCAGCTATTAGTTTAGGGTTATTTTGGGTGATCCCTGATGGGGTGGGAGACTTGGTATGACCTGGATGAAGTAGTTTGTTCATAGCTGACCAGAAATTTTGTGGTTTTTGTTTGTGGGCTTGTTGGAGGTGAATGTAAAAGTTTCTTTTATCTAGTAGGATGTCTTTTTTGTAGCATTTCTTAACTGTTTAAAGTAAAGGTGGTCAGAAGGGCTTTTAGAGGCTCTCCACTTGGCCCAGATTTTATTTCTTAGGAGGATTTTTTGCCTTGTTTGTTTTGTGAACCAAGGGGCAGTTTTGGTCTTTATTCTGGATGAGCAATGGGGGGCATGGAAGTCTAGGATTTGAAGGAATTTAATATTGAAGTAGGTAACTGCTTCATCAAGTGGAAGATGAAGCAGTGGTGACCAGTCACAAGCCTTCAGTTCTGTTTGGAAGTTCTCAGGGTGAAAGTTTTTATTTGAGCGGGAGGTTTTAAAAATAGTAGGATTGGGCCTATGAAGTTTTTGTTTAATTATATAGGTAAGAGCATGGTCACCGATGTCACCAGGAAGGGTTTCTGGCTTATAAGTAATAGGATGATTGTTTATGAGAATCCAGTCAAGTAAGGTTTCCTTACCACTTTGTTTGTGGATTCTCTTAGGGGTGGTTATCATTTGTGAGAAACCAAAAAGATTTATGTGGTTAATGGGATTTGGGGACCTACAAGTAGACCAGTCTATATTAAAGTCACCTAAGACAATGGTTTCCTAAGGTAGGTGTATAGATAGGCTACTAAGTATATTTTTCAGAGTACTGATATTGTTCCCTGGGGGAAGGTAGGAACAGATTATGTAGATGGATTTATGGTTATTGATTTGAAGTTTGGCTGAAAGGGTTTCTGCTGTGGGGTTTGTGGGAAGTGGCACATTGAAGGTTGATAGTTGGAGTTCTGATTTATAAAAAATGGCTACTCCCCCACCTTTTTTGGTAGTCCGGTCTTTTCTCAGGATGTTATATCCTGGGGGGGGGGTAATTTCCTGCTCTTTGGTTGAAGGTCTAAGCCAAGTTTCAGTAATGCAGAGGATATCAAAGTTGTGGACATCTAGAAGTGCATGAAGATGGGATATTTTATTGTTGATGCTACGGATGTTAAGGTGAGCTATCTGAAGGGAGTTAGATGGCCTTGTTAGGGTGAAGGTGGTGTAGGGTTTTTGGTTATGAGGGTCACTGGGGAGTGTTGTATGTGGACCAGGGTTAGGATGGATATCACCATCTAAGAGATGATGTTGTAGGGTTTTTTTGTGTTAGTTTTATGAATTTGAAGTAGTTGTATGGGGGTTTCTTGTCAAGGAGGTAAGTGATATGGGTAGATCTGTGGTACTTTGGAATGGTATAGCTAGATATAGAGGTTATGTTAATGTGTTTTAGGGAATTTATATGTGAGAATGTAATGGTTTGTTGGTAGTGGTGGTGGTGTTTTAGTAGAGAATAGTGTTTAAAGAAGGTTAGTGAGAATGCTAGAGTAAGGGCAGCTAGAATGCTGGGTAGGAGTAGGAGGTATGTGTAAGTAGAGTTGTATTTAGAGGCCATCGGGTTGAATGGGTTAATATATATATATATATATATATATATATATATATATATATATATATATATCTATATATATATATATATATATATATATATATATATATATATATACATACATATATATATATATATATATATATATATATATATATATATATACGTGCATATACTGCTATAGTTCTATAAACATGTCTCTACCTCATATCCTCAATAGTTAGCCTTCCCATTCTTATCAACATTGCATTTAGTATTTTCACTTTTTTACACAACATATCCACTCTAGAACAATGCTCACTTCCTAAGTCCATATTATATTTCCATCCTACAATTTTTCTGTTTGCAATCTTTTGTTACTTGTTAGGAATATTACATCCTCTAACACAATAACATCCACATCACATTCAGCACACCACTTCATTATCCCTTTTCTTCTTAAAGTGTTAATAATACTGTCCACATTTACTGAAAGTACTCAGAAATTTTGTTTTTTTCCTTCTTTTTGAGTTTGGGGTAAATATTTTAATTTTTTTCCTTAGTTTTACTCTTTTCCCAACTAAATATATTTTCTTGGTTATATGTACAAATAATCATTGATCCTCTGAATTTTTCACTGGTTAGAATTAAAAAGTGTATATATATATATATATATATATATATATATATATATATATATATATATATATATATATATTAATCCCTTCACTTGAACTTTCTTCCTGCATGTACTCTGTCTCTTAATTTCTCCTCCATATTCCCCCGGATTTACTATCCTTCCATGCGGGACTAGCTTGTCCTGCACAGAAGTGGGTGTTTAGAAGTAGGATGGCAGTGCGCCATGCATATTAATCAAGGCGTGCTGCCTGAGCTCGTAAACTGACATGGAGCATGTACGAGTGCAGGGGGCATGTCTGAGAGCACAGCTCTCAGAATATACACGGCCTTGCAATGAAGAACAGCAGTGTATGAATGAGTGAGACCCTCATAGGTGTTTGCATACCCCAGCAACATCCCCCCAAGTTTACAAGAGCAATAGTTAAAACATTAAACATAAAGATTTTTTTTTTTAATATAAAACAGATGACATCTAACAGTAGGTGCGCGGGTTTGCCCATCGCTTAGCTATGGTTAATGGAGCTTAAATGGCAGAAGAGGATAAAAAGCAAGATATATGCAAATGAAACAGTACAGCAATAGTGTAGTGGGCACATGTGTGTGTGTGTTTGTGTGTGTGTGTGTGTGTGTGTGTGTGTGTGTGTGTGTGTGTGTGTGTGTGTGTGTGTGTGTGTGTGTGTGTATACAGATAGATATCTATAGATATAAAAAAGAACATAAGAAATACATATATGACCACAGGCACCATTAATGGGGGTGAGGGGGCCCAAGCTACATATGTCTTGTACATATTGATATTAGCCCTCTCCCCCCACAGCCAAACAGGTCTGCCCTGCAATGCAATACCAGCTGTTGCAAGTCCCATAACCAGAACCGAACACAACATGGGCACAAGATGTTAACAGTAACCCATCCCACCTGTATGATGTCAGGCTGGTATCAATAACATATCATGCAGTTCAGTCTGGCTACAATAGGGAATGTACAATGTGGATGCAATAAACATTCCTAAGATACATATACACACACACACATATATATGCAGATACACATATGTATATATATATATATATATATATATATATATATATATATATATATATATATATATATATATATATATATATAGATATATATAGCTACATATATAGAGCTATATATGTAACTACACATACACACACAGAGATATGTATAGGAAGATACATATTTAGAGGGTGCACACCATACAGAACAGCCAGTATGCCTACAGTTGCCACCTTACTAACTGGGCACTGTATGAATCACCAGTACAAAAGACAATTGTTGCCTGAAACATATACCCAGAGAAAGGTCAAAGGATATAACACCACACACAGGTTTGCATACATGAGAAAGCTTTATTTGTGCATTATTACAGTTGTATATGCCATGTCATATAGCTGTTTAGACTCTGAAATACATACAAACAGACTAATGTGACTCTCAAACAGATCAATTAATACAGTATTCTGGAAAGCATAACATATGTTGCTGTCCAGGCCAAGGCCTTCAAGTAGTACAACAGTAAAGACAGACTAGACCACAGGATAACAATCAACAGTAAGTAATGCAGGTATATAGTCCAGCAGCCTCTATCTACACTCTGTACACAATACATAGGAGGTAAAGACTTCAGTTGACACAGTGGAATGCATCTGTTACATAACAAGGCATAACTGAAACCATCACAATCACACTGACAAACAAAACAGTCTGTATGGTAGGAGGCAGTTGGCCTGCATTTACCCAAGGTGAATTGTTTGGTAATGTACATACAGATACCTAAAGACAGCTTACCCCTGATACCCCTCCCATGTTGTAACAGCCTAGGTTAGTAATGGTGCATCCCCCCATAGACTGACATACAGGGGCATATACCACTGTTACATACACTGACCTCTGGACTGCATAAGATAACACATGTATTGTGCAGATGAAGCTCACACATATATGGACATAACCCCACAATATATGTGGGGGCCACAACAGCAGTGGAATGATGTCAGGAATGGCAGCATGACATACTCACAGGCCACTACATAGCAACCACTGGTATGTAGGTGGAAGACATACACTGGAACACAGGCCCATATGTGAAATAGTGTTGTCATAAACTAACCAAGTCACCGGTGTTACAGGATAGTCTGCAACATACCCTTCGTCATGAATATGAAGTCAGAAACACAAATGGATGTAGCCATGTACTGATAGCACTCAACACACACACAGCCAGTGTTATATCTGACACAAGAACTGTGTGGTGGACAGGCAAAACATCACACGCACACCTCTGGTCATCAAGGGGATAGACACACAGTTGAGAGCTATGCAGACAGACTGCAGTCCGTGTTAAACTAGTATGTACACACAAACCCTGTAACACTGGTGCTATACAATGCATACAACAACACTACTCACACTCTGATTGTAGTTCTGGAACCTCATACAAATATGTAGCTGGCCTGAGTGTACAAGTTCTCTTGTAAGAGGTATTGCTACCTGCTGCCTGTAAAACTGCTGCCCACACACAGGAAGGATGTCCACCATACAGGAAAGGTAAAGGGACCATGCCCACACGATGTAGGGATTTATAGTGGTGGGTTGCCATGACGGTGGTGATTGGAGGTACTACACAGCATGCTGCATGCAGGTAGCAAGTGGAGGACACTGACTGGTGCACAGGCCATCACCTGATCATGTGCATCACCTACAAAAGCCATGCTGCAATCTATTCCAAGTAGCTCAATCCATTTACTGGAGAGAGACAGAGACAGAGAGAGAGAGATGGAAAGAGAGAGAGAGAGAGAGAGAGAGAGACAGAGAAAACAGAAAACAGATCCAGAACCAAAACCAGAACCACAACCAAACCAAAACAGAAACAAAGGAAGCAGGCTAAGGCCATACCTGAGGAGTGAAAAAAAACCTTCTCAAGCACACCATCCACAATAGACCTCATTCCCACAGCAGGTATGTGAAGTATATATGCATGTAATTGACTGTAGTACTTGGTCCATAATACTGGGGTAGATGATGTGGAATGATATATATATATATATATATGTGCCATCAGGTGTTGTTGTTGTAATGATCTTCAGCTGAACAACTGCTATGGAATTAGAGTCTGTCCCTGTGGGTAGTGGGCCATACCCGTCAACTGTGCAGAGCAGCACTGACTGACAAGATGTAAGCCAATATAGTGTGTGTTGTGTAATGGAAAGGATGTATATTACTGTGGCCAATAGCTGGTGGTGGAAGTAATGCCATAATGATGGACACATGGGTTCCAGACCCCACCACTTGCAGGACACTCAGGTTAACATGTATTGTAGCATGCTGAATTGCCATAGGTGTGTAATAGGCTTATCTGCAATCTGGCCCTATATATACCCCCCTAATGTTAGGCTGTGTCCATATGTGGCACCTGTCTGTGTTGTAGCAAGGCAGAACAGTGCAGCTGTGCAGGAAGGAGAGTTAGAGATTGTGAACCTGATGTCTGAATGCACCCTATATATAGGTATGTATATGTGTATATCTATCTATCTATATATATATATATATATATATATATATATATATATATATATATATATATATATCAGCATGGATGTCTACAGATATCCAGATACCCACATGTAGACATATATATATATATATATATATATATATATATATATATATATATATATATATATATATATATATATATATATATATATATATATATATATATAAAAACACATATATACAGGCATGTATATGTATATATATATATATATATATATATATATATATATATATATATATATATATCAGCATGTATGTCTACAGATATACAGATACCCATATGTAGACACATATATATATATATATATATATATATATATATATATACAACATAATATATATCTACACATGTATATATATATATATATATATATATATATATATATATATATATATATATGTATATATATATATACATGCGTATGTCTCATGCCTCTCAACCTAGAAACATCAAAAATCTGGACAAGGCCCATGAAAAATAGGTACAAATCTTTATGCTGATTAACATCTAATTTGCATGCATAATTACGTAACCCTACCCACTCCAATAGAATTGTGGGATACTAACTTTCAAACACAAACTGAAGAGCAGACAACCAAAATATGGCACCAGAGTCCCTCTGCAGTCATTCCAATGTCCCATTACCTGGCGATTTCACCCCTTTTACCATAAACACTAATGTGTGCATACTGCTTTACTTCTACAATAATTATTTGGATTTTATTTACATTTCGCAGTACAACAATGCATAAACACTAACAAACATCTGCTAAATAAAACAATACTGTCTCACAATGAAAATAGCTTTGGCATTAAAACTTCTCTGCCCTTGAAACTCACATTCATTAAAACAGCATTGAAACCCACACACCACATCTAATGAAAATGCATCTGGCCAGTGGTGGATAAAGATTACCATTGGGCTGTTTTCAAATCATTGGCCCCTTGCACACAAAACAAGAAACATGCATGTGTTCTTTTCTTTGATACACCTTCCTGACTTTAAGTTATATTCCTTGCACAATACAGCACACTTGTTAGACAGAGTGCATTTTAAATTTATTGTTTGAACATTTTTCCAGTAGGCTGTACTGTAGGCAATGAAACAAAATGCATGAACCAATAATGACAAAACTGCCCAATTCAGAACATTTCCATCATGAAAGTCTACTTCCACACCCACACTATAAATAGAATGACAGTAGTGTAAGCCATAGGCATCTTGCACAGCTTCTCACACTTATTTTCAACTTCAGTTTTTTTTGGGGGGTGTCAAAAGGTCAAAAACCAGGGACACATTTTAAATATTGCTTGTATAATTTTGGAAAGTTGCTAGAATGAAATGTTGTGTTACCACCATGCATTTCACTGGCATGTCTTGATACTCAGGACCCTATGCACTACGGTCAAAGCAACATACCACTATGCCAAGTCAGCAGTTCCCTACAACATAGGAAGACTGAATCTTAATGGCTATCATTTAGTGAATTCTGTTCTCACTTCTCACCATAGCTCTCAACCTCTTAGCACATAAAACCTGGACGAAGCCAATAATGGGGGAATACAAATTCAGTTATCACTTCTCACTCACCATAGCTCTCAACTCTTAGCACAAAAAACCTGGACAAACAACAAAGCCAATAATGGGGGAATACAAATTCTGTTCACTTAGCAGCAGTGCTATCCACTGTTGAAGTAACACCCCGACCACATGTGCAAAAATGGGAAAAAGGGGTTATGGATGGGTTATTATTCATCAAATATTGTTGTTAGAGTGCTCTTTCTGTGACCATGTTATCATTTCCATTTATGCTTTTACTTGCATTGCATGGCAAGGCAGAGTGACTAACACTCCATTATCATAAATCATGCATTGAGACTAGAGAACTGCACACAGATTGATGTCATTATTTAATGCCCTTCCTTCTCAGTTGAAGGTGTGGGAGGGTAGAAACATCATTTTAGCCTCCAAACTTTTTTAAGTTTTATGTTCACATAAAATCACTATTTTATGTGAAAATAAGACACAAATAAATACTGCACATCAACAACTGTTGCCATTAGGCAGAAACAGAATACAGATGCAATATTTCATTTTGCCACTTTGAACATGACCTTTAAATGTATACACAAATTGTATTATCATAACAAGAAGTATTGAGATTAATACATGTAATATTGGTTAGTAAAAGAGAGAAGCTGTATCTTATATGGAGACTCACCATAGCTATCAAAACTTAGCACAAAAAATCTGGACAAAGCTCAGAAATAGTGGTGGCTAGGGACTTTAGGCTCTTTTTACGCTGTACCAAAGGTACAGGGTTTGAGCCTGAATACCTCTAGCCACCAGGTGTATTACATGGGGACATTTTCAAACACATCAGAAATAAAGGGGTGCCACTCAGGAATCATGACACCCCTTCATTTGGACCCCAAAACTTAGTAAAAACCGAGTAATTCAGTATGGTTGGAAGATATGGTATGTCTACATATATACAAACACACATATATGTATGTAAATACATGTCCTCTATATTACCACCACAGTGCTGCATGCTATGTGTGAGGGAACAGCACACATAGCAATACACACAGATATATACAGCTGTAAGTGTGTGCAACATGGATGGGTATGTCACACATGAACCCCTTGTTGGGACCACATTGCCCTTGTCTGTGAAGTAGGGAATGGGAATATGGGGAAGGATAGCAGGTATATTTGTGAAGGTGGTTTGGGTTGGTAGATATAGAGGACAGCATACAGGGGTGGTATATGACAAGTGGTGGGTAAGCACCCTGGATGGTGTGTGTGGTCTGCGATGTGGAAGCCCCATTGGCTCCCATATGGAAACAATGGGAATAAGGCTCCCACCCATTGCTACTCACAACAGCAGTCCATGGCCCTAAAGGTTCCTGTCTGGAGGCTGAGCAGGAGGAGCATGTGGACCCTGTGAATGTGTGCTGGGTGCCTCAAGGTGCTGTAGCACATCCCACAAATTTCTGTGGAGCCCCTGATGGAACAGACCCTGGACCTGACCTCAGGTGGCAGGATTATGTCTGTGTGTGCCCCCAGGGGGGAACAACATCCCGTGAGGTGGTTCCCCCAAAGGTAGTGCTGGACCAGTAGATGAGGAGGCCCCAGGGTGAGTAACACATGTGATGTGGCCTGGTAACATGGCCAGATGAGGTTGGAGAGGTAGTTTTGCTGGCAACTATTCCCTATACATGCTATTGTGTCACTGTTATAGAGCATATGTGGGTAGTAATTGTCTACACAATCCTGGAACATGTCCAACAGCATGCATAGATATCCCCAATAACACAGAATGACAGATGTGCAGCAATCACATAGCAAGCATGTCCCATGGACATCTACCTGCACATTCAGCGGTAGAAAATGAGGTTGTGTTGAACCACCTAATACAGCACTATCATGTTCTGTTCAGCTGGGCAGCCCATAAGTAGCAGGAATGGACCTCCCTGTGGAACGATGTAGTCCACAGGGTCAATAATGTCGGTCTGCATATCTGCAGTTACGAGCAGGTCCGGCATCATTGATCTGACCTGCTTCAGAATGCCCATCGGTGTGCTGCTGCAGTCCAGCCTTGTGTCACCAGCCCACCCACACACTCAACAACTGTCAGAGACCATTGTGGAGGTGGGTGCTACCAACACACCGGCTGAGAAGTGTACAAGTAAGTCCACAGGGCACATCAGTAGACCACTTTTGCATATGCATCCTCATCTGTACAGGTAGATTATGCATATGTGACATGTCATATATATAGTTTGGTGCTGCATATTAGCAGTAAACAGATGTGCATAAGTGGTAGTATTGTGGACTTGTACTGTTGATGTACTGTAATGCTGCACCCACCCTGTAGCAATGCCACAGCTGTGGCCACTGACATTACATCTCTCACACTCTTATGTAGGTCCCTATGGTATACCACCAAGGCAGCAGCCTGTAGCTTGTGAGTATGGTTTATGTTGATGCCTGCCAATACACCAGGCATGTAATGGCTATGGTATATTCCATGCACACATCTAACACACCTACCCATAATGCATGCCACACATGTTCACATATTGTTGCTGTTAAATGCACTGTATCATAGTGGTGACCATGATGGGGTATAGGAAAGGTATGTCAGACACCTGCAAAAAGGGTGGGAGGTTGACATAATGGTTAATGTGTTTACCTTGCAAACACAAGTTGCAGGGTTTGATTCTTGTATGGGGTAATTGGCTAGGCTTAAAATGGCCCACAAGAGCAGTTAGCTTAGTACAAACCTATGAACCTATAAACCTATGAACCTAAAACTAGCATCCTGTCATTGCAAAATGTGTCCACAGGGATGAACATAATGGTGGGACACATGGCCTACAGTAGGGACATGTGTGAAACATCACCCTTATGCAGTGCAACAACAGTGTATATACCAGTACTACAATGGCAACTGTTACAGATCTACACTATGGCATAACATATTACTGTGGTCCACATTATTAGCTGGGACTAGGCTGCAACACGTGGTGTTCAGTGTATGGGACACTGCAAACTGACACACTTGTGTAGGCCATACTTGTCAAGCATCTACAAAAAGGCTGAAGGTGGGGAGGGTGTGCCGGCATGACACATCAGTGCATTGCAGCAGGGATCCTAAGGATGCTAAGAATGGCTATATCTGCACACAGTCAGGTTCAGGAACTGTGGCAGATGTACCCTACCCCCACAGCAATAGTGATGGCAGTGTGTGAGCACCAAGGGATGTGCACATGAGTAGACCTTGCAATCATGCAGAGTTGGGAGACATGTGTAGGGCAGACTGACTTTACACTGGCAAATGCAGATAGCTCATGCTAGTGGACCCCTGCCAGGAACAGTGATTGCTATAGTACACATAATAGATTCAACAAACCATCATGATAAGGGTGTGCACACATATGCACCTACTGCATTGTGGTCAGCATCTGTACACCTAACACATTTCTTCAACACTGTATGTGGATGTACAGGACATTTGTCACATATCAGGGTCATGTACTGTTAATATATGCAGTGATGTGGTCCCATGACAAGTCAAGGAAGAGTGTGTCATATCAGTAAGGGTGTGTACACTCCCCATAGCCATGGTATGGTCTGTCAGTTGTCAGTGTAATAGTATTGAATTGGTCATACATGCACTGCTGATGTTGAGATCGGTAAACCAGACATCAGGCATTCACAAATGATATCTGTCCACATATCATGCCAGGTATGTGTTGCTGAAAAACATAGGGGTTGTGAGCATTAGAGCAAACATAACTGACACAGTATTACACATTCAGCAATGGGTAGTACACCTGTGAGGTTTGGTGCACAGTACATGGCAGGGTGCAGAACAAGTGCACATCAATACTGTGTACATGGGTGCAGTGCTTTCCAGGGGATAGGACATCACCTACTAACACAGCCCATGCATTACACACATGTATACTGTTGCTAGCATGGATTGACTATAGCTGCACAGCATGCTGTTGAGTACCATATGTTATGCATGTTGACAGATGGGTAATGGGAAGACTGTGTACTATCTTTGTGCAACCTTACCTGTATATGTGTGTGTGTGTGTGTGTGTGTGTGTGTGTGTGTGTGTGTGTGTGTGTGTGTGTGTGTGTGTGTGTGTGTGTGTGTGTGTGTGTGTGTGTGTGTGTGTGTGTGTGTGTGTGTGTGTGTGTGTGTGTGTGTGTGTGCATGTGTGTGTTTGTGTGGGTGTCCATGTATGCACATGTGTGATTGTGGGGTTGTTCATACGGCAGTACTTCCCTTTGGGGTCATGCAGTGTGTGTGTGTGTGTGTGTGTGTGTGTGTGTGTGTGTGTGTGTGTGTGTGTGTGTGTGTGTGTGTGCAATCTGGTGGAGTGGAGGGGGTTGATGCATGTAGGATGTGTGTGTGCATGTGTGTGTGCATGTGTGTGCGTGTGTGTGCGTGTGTGTGTGTGTGTTTGTGTGTGTGCGTGTGTGTGCGTGTGTGTGTGTGTGTGTGTGTGTATGTGTGTGTTTGTGTGGGTGTCCATGTATGCACATGTGTGATTGTGGGGTTGTTCATATGGCAGTACTTCCCTTTGGGGTCATGCAGTACATGGACATGGACTGACACATGAGACACCAGGAATACTTGTCTGATATGTAATCACAGGACAGCTGATAGTACAATAAGGTCTGTAGCATAGAACATGCATTAGGAGGGAAAGTAGACACCAGATATACCCTTAATATTGCAATCAGCAGAGAGGTGAACAACAGCCTACATATGCAGCACTACAGATGCATTGGGGAATTACTAGACAACACCAGGGAGTATATCTATATATTACAGTTGTCACATGATAGGTTGATTGACATGGCAGTGCATGACATTATGGAGTGAGCATAGTAGCCCCTAACATATAGGGACCATGCTCATGATGTCCAGACATACACAGGTTGAACACTGAATGACAGCAGTGAGGCCATGTAAAACCTACTCCACTCAGGTCAAGAAGGTAATGGAGTAACAGGTGTTGTGTTGTGATCATTTGTCTAGGCATTTAGAGGAATGATACATTAATGAGTGGTATTAATGAGTGTATGGTACCAAGTGTGATGCTGGATGTGAATAAATGTGGGAATGTCTGTAAAATCAGGGACAGGTAGGTATTAAGATGGAGTGTGTGTGTGTATATGTGTGTGTGTGTGTGTGTGTGTGTGTGTGTGTGTGTGTGTGTGTGTGTGTGTGTGTGTGTGTGTGTGTGTGTGTGTGCTTTATGCAATGCTGTACAGGTCTTAAAGTGCATTTCTTGTTTCCCCCCACAGGTGGCGAGGTGGGTCAGGGTTCTTCCTGCATGCAATCTGATGTTGGTGCCCATACAGACACTGAAGATGATGATAGTACTGTTGAGGCACAGGTGAGGTTGTCAGGGGCAAAAACTGTGCCATCATTTGACATCCCCCTCTTAGCCACCCCAACCCCACACACAGTTTCAGTGCCTATACATACCCCATCACCAGTGTTCAAAGCAGAGGGACAGTTGGCGGTTGGTGGCAGTGCACAGGAGAGTGTGGTATCCATGTCTACTGTGTCTGGTCACAGCAGGCATAGCCAGATGTCCAGGAGGGCTTCACATAGGCAGATGTACCAGAGTGCTTGTGGTGGGCCCGCTGGTCATCATGTCCCAGGCAGAAGCGCCACAACTGGTACCACCAGGTGTATGTCTCAGACTGCCATGGGGATGCAGGCATGTATGGAATTGTACACCAGACAGAGCCTGATGCTGCAGATGGCTGCTTTCACATCTGCAAGCGACAACTTCCATGAACTGTCAGGTGCCCTCTGTGCTTGTACCGAGGTCATGGATAGATGGTTTTGGTGAGATGTTGGGCCTCATCGACCATGGTTTGTCTGTGCTTAAACATGTGGTGGGAGTGTGGTGATGGCTGCATGGACGTAGGCCAGCAACACCATCAACTGGCAGTCAATGTGGACGTGCTAGGAAACCAAGATGCTCCTGTAGTGGCAGTATCAGCCCCAGCACTGCAGGGGGGTGCTGTCCACAACACACCGCAGCAGGTCATGTGTACATGGCCCTGGCCAGTCCCAGGAGGGACCTGGTTCCAGCAAACATCTGTCATCATCAGGGGAGAGTAGCACATCGAGGCCTGTACCTGGACATGCCCATGGAACCCCTGGCAGGCACAGTCCATGTGTCTGTGGCTGGAGTGGGTGAATGGCACACCCTGCCATGTATGGTCTGCAGGTGTCCAAAAAACACCTGTATAGTGTCGCCACATGGCAGAACTGTGTGCATGCATACCCACCCACTATACAATCACACCTAGGGCAACCCTATACCTACACACACCACATCACCACACCAAGTTCAACTAATTCCACCCCTCACCCTCACACATGCTGTCAAATGTATGGCCCACCCTCAGTCTCTGGCAAACCAACAACAAACCTTGTGCATACAATGATACCTGTGCCACATCCCTGTCATCCATAACATCGATGCAGAGACAGGCTAATATGGTTCTGATGCACACGGTGACGTTACTACAGTGTACCAAGGTATTGCAGTGTAACATGTTGTCTGGAGTAATGTTTAATGCATACATGTCAGGTAGTGTAGCTGCCCAGCAATGATGCATTATAGCTGTTAGCAACACTGGGTGATTGTGGTCTCCATAATGTTATCTATCTGTGTCGTAGGTGTACATGTGTCAGCAGGAGGATGGCCTGCAGTTATATTCCACAAGGGGTATGGCACTGTGGTGATACCATGGCTGTGACATATCCTGGGTACAGTTGAACACATGTCACAGGTTTGTATAACAGTTATTGCCTGTGCCACATGGACAAGTGACCCACTGGGACATGTATAATCAGCAACCTGATGTAGACCCATCCACATACATGCCCACTCTTACTTGGAAACACTGGGACTAGACCCCTACCTAGCTATGCAGTGCTACTGAACTGTGTGGCTTTCACTGCACACATCACACAGTGTTTAGGGTGAGTAAGGTTGCCACCCATCCCGTTGTCAGCGGGACACGCATGGGTTGAGCTGCCTCATCCCATTGCCTGCTGTGGAAAGTAGTGGGACTTGAAAAGTCCCACTTTTCAATTGCATTGAATTGCCATGGAAAAGCCACAATTACTTCTGGCTTTTCCACGGCAATTCAGTTACGTCACAAACCCAGACCTGCAGGCAAAGCTGCCACCTGTTAGGACCGGGTGCTGTAATTCATGCAGCAATTGGCTGCAATTCATGAAAGGGGTGGGGATTGGGGCAGGAAGAGCCCTGCAAAGATCGTGGCTGTAGGAGCGCTTTGTTTTAAGTGCTTCTACAGCCGCTAAAAAAAAAAAAAAGATTTTTTTCCTAATGAGCCAACCAGTCAGCCATCCATCCATTCATCCAGCCAGCCATCCATCCATTCATTTTTTAAGACAGCCATCATCCATTCATCACAGCCCAGCCATTCGCCAGCCAGCCAGTCAGCCATTCATCCATTCATCCAGCCAGCCATTCTTCCAACCAGCCATCCATCCATTCATCCAGCCAGCCATCCATCCATTCATTTAACCAGACAGCCATCCATTCATTCAACCAGCCAGCCATTCATGCAGCCAGCCAGCCAGTCAGCCATGCATCCCTTCATGCAGCCAGCCAGCCATTCTTCAAGCCAGCCAGCCATCCATTCATTCAACCAGCCAGCCATCCATTCATGCAGCCAGCCAGCCATCCATCTATTCAGCCAGCCAGCCATCCATCCATTCAGCCAGCCATCCATTCATGCAGCCATCCATCCATCCATCCATCCATCCATCCATCCATCCATCCATCCATCCATCCATCCATCCATCCATCCATCCATCCATCCATCCATCCATCCAGCCATCTATCCATTCATCCAGCCAGCCATCCATCCATTCATGCAGCCAGCCATCCATCCAGTCATTCATCCATCCAGCTGTTACTCCCACCAACCAGCTAGCCACTCCAGCAACCAGCCAGCCAGTCAGCTAGCCACTTCAGCAGCTGGCCAGCTGGCCACTCCAGCAGCCAGCCAACCAGCCACTCCAGCAGCCAGCTAGCCAGCTAGTTCGCCACTCCAGCAGCCATCCGTCATACCCATAACAGCATCTCCTTCACCGCTCCTGTGGTGACATCATGGTAGAGGGTGTGGCCAGTGTCATATTGGCCACACCCCCATGTCCCATTTTGGCCCACTGAAAAGGTGGCAACCCTAAGGGTGAGGTGTGTTTCAGGTTACATGTTACATGCAGAACATCCCCAGACATGTACAGTATGATAATGGGGGATGTAATGGTTGTATATGGACAATACATAGTGTGACATACCATCATATACACATTAACAGACACATAACAGGCAGACACACATCTGAGAGACCTGGGCCTACTGGTGGTACCTAACTTGTCCGTGTGACCAATATGTTACAGGTAGGCTGCACACAGCACATGCATAACTGGGCTGGATTGTGGTATCAGTTACCTGTATGGTTGATGATGACAGTGGTCACCATAAAGTGGTACATGGGGCATAAACCGGGTGTACCATGGTGTAGCAACAGTGTACATAGCACCCACATCCCACAGTGTATATTGTACTCAATGGAACCCAGGATGACACTCTGACATACCCACCATCACACATTGCCCATGACTGTGATACAACCCATTGTATATCCCAACAGTGGTACTACAGAGATATGCATCTAATGCACATACCACAGGGATAGTAGGGTGTTGTATTGTCATGCATCACCTATGGGCAGCAACAACACTATCCATACTACTGTGTGGCAATGCGTATTGTAATAGGAGTATGCGGCCTTGGAATGCTGTACCCTACAGATATAGAGACATGCACATACACACACTTGTCAGAATTCAAAGGGTATCCCATCCCTATCAACCCATTTGTCTAACACTGTTGTGCTGGTACTGCAAGGCTCATGTAGCCATTAGGGAGAGGAGCATAACAGGATACATGTAATGTCCAATAAAGCAGCACACATATCTGACTATGGCAATGGGTGTTGCGGTGGTTGTGAAGGCCCTCATGGTATTCCCAACTACAGGTGTACTAACACACAAACACTGCTATGCTCAGTAATGCACATGTACACGTGTCATTACTGGGGTGCATCACTGCAGGTGGTCATATGTGTGCACCTGGCTATTGTCCTGGAGAGACGTGTTGTGTAGGGGATGTGTGTACAGTGGTATTATGCCAGCTGGCAATCTATCGACAGACACCACTGCTGTGACCCTCAGGGTGAGAGTGACATGCATCAGCCAATCCTCTGGGTGCCTCCTGCAAATGGCAACTGAGGTGATCCAGTTGACATGTATGCAACATGTATTACAACACATGGTTAGTGTCTGTGATGGAAACCTGTACCAAAGCATGTTCTGTTGACTGGGGTAGTGTAGTGGAGGTACCTGTGGAATGTGGTGTGTACAGGGTGTTGTCTCCTATATGTGCCAGTTATAACATAGCTGGGCAGACGTGTCAGTTTATGTCAAGCATAGGTTGCCTGTACGTATCCAAGCTGGATACCTGCCATCTGCACATCTGTACAGGGACTGACAGACATCAGCATGGCAAGTAGCTATGCAGTAGGATGAATGTGTCAACAGACAGACATTTGACAACAAAATGTATGCCATTACTACATGTTGGAAGCCCACACTGACATGTGCTGTACAGACGGTAATCTACAGTTACATTCCACATGTCAGATCATTATCCAGTAGGGGAGATATATTGTGACACAGCTCACACACCAGGAGCATGACAGTGAGGCTTCAGAGTCCAGCTATGCCTGCAGGTGTGCTTGTTGTCAGTACTACATTTACCATTCTACACTTGCCTGGGAAAGCACTGTCAACAGTAGTACAGCCATGATACACAACATGCCAGTGTGACAGCAAGTAACCTGGGTTACTACCCTTGCATGTAACACATTCACATGGATAACAGTGCTGTACAGGTCTTATATACTTGTGTGTACCAGACATGACACTTACACCCCTTGCTACTGTAATGACAGCACATAGACACATGTATTTTACATGGCATTACATACACTTATTACAGATGTCATTACTCTAATATGTTATCAGACTGGGTTGTGAGCACTGTTTAACAGGGCTGATCCATGCTTAGCAGGTATCAGCATTGCTGAAATGTAACAGCTAAGCAGATTTGTGCACTTATAAGCGAAGCCTAGATGGAGTAAGCGCCCATACGTTTAACCATAGCTCAGCACCGCTTAGCTTCGCGCAACCCCATGAAAATGCACTTAAAGCTGCTCAAAACTGCCTTAACTACTCTGTATCCAACAGCCCTTTCTTCTGCCCAGCAACAAAATAAACAGGCCTTGCAGGTATTGAACCCAGAACCCTGTACACCATAGTCTCAACAGTTAACTACCACACCATGACAGCTGTGAAGACAGTTGTTGTTTTTCCACTATATCTGTCACTATACATATTGAATAGTATTGAACAGCTGCTTTCACTTCCACAATTGTGTAGTACTTGTTATTGATATTACTGTTGCATCACATATGTTGGGATATCTAAATGTACACATATCAGATACATACAGTGAGATACATCTGGGAAGATATACACAACTGTGATGTTTACACATGACAGGAATATGGATATATACATATACATATGTTGATATATGTCTACATGTACATACACATATATATTCATACATATGTATGTCTACACATATGTATAGTGCATCATATATATGTCCATTTGTAGATCTCTTTGTATAAACATATATATATATATATATATATATATATATATATATATATATATATATATATATAGGGGTTTACTTGAAAACACAGACACTCAAAACACTGACGACGAGGACAACAAGACTGGAAGATCGACAACTGAGATGACCGACAGTTTAAAAGCCCGATGCTGAGAACACCGACATGTTAAGGTAAGTGTGCGATAGTGACAGACTTTAAAGTTAGGGGCGGGTTAAGTGAGTTAAGGTTAGGGTGCGGGTAAGGTAAGTGTGCAATAGTGACATACTTTAGGGTTAGGGGCGGGTTAAGTGAGTTAGGGTTAGGGTGCGGGTTAGGTGAGTGTGCGATAGTGACGGACCTTAGGGTTAGAGTTTGGGTTAAGGTTAGTGCATAGATAGTTGTGTATGTAAGTTTTAGTGTAGGTTTGTAAGGTTTTTGTTGTGCTTGTGTTGTGTATGTGTTTTTCGGAAAAGGTATTTGTTTTGTTTTGTTGATTGTCGGGATTGCGGTTTGTCGGGCATGTGAAGTTTTGTGGTTTTAAACTGTCGGTCATCTTAGTTGTCGATCTTCCGGTGTTGGTGTTCTCGTTGTCGGTGTTTTGCGTGTCGGTGTTTTAAAGTAGACCTATATATATATATATATATATATATATATATATATATATATATATATATATATATATATATATATATATCTCTAATAGATAGATATACATGTATGCACAGCCTATGTGTACAGATATACCTATTAATATTGATATATATGTAGATATCTATAACTATATGTGCATACATATCTATTCAGATATACCTGTTTATGTTGATGTATATGTTGATATCCATAACTGTATGTGCATATATATCTGTATATGTGTAGACATATATTGCTGTGTACATGTATATATGAGTGTTTATATCCATATATGTCTGTAGATATGTATATATCTATATAGATATATGTATATATATATATATATATATATATATATATATATATATATATATATATATATATATTCATAGGTTCATAGGTAGGTACTAGGCTATCTGCCCGAAGGCATTTATAAGCCTAGCTGGAATGTGTTGGCTTTCGCCACCCCCTTAGATTAGTTCCCTGTGCCTCTGTCCAACAGAGCCATTGAAGTGATCCCAGGGGTAAACCTTCTGTTTCCCATCCACTTGTCATAGTTTCTCTTGAAGAGGATTAGTGAGGAGCTCTGCTTAATGTAGACTAGAATCTTGTTCCAGAGCATAAGAAGTCTCTGGGACAGGAATCTATCCCTCCAGCAAGTCCTATTTATTGTTGTGGTGAGGTTTAGATCCCTGGAGTGTGTGGCTCAAGGGGATATGGTTTTCTTTAGGTGGAGCATGTCCATCAATTCTGGGTTCGACATGGCCTTGTATGTCAGGCAGAGATCACATCTGAGTAGGTGGTATGCAACCAAGTACAGCTGGAGATTCTTCAGTCGAGCTGCATAGGGCATCTGCTTGAGGCCAGTGATCCTCTTTGCGAGGTACTTCTGTGGTCTTTCCAGTTGTTGCAGGTGTATTGTAAGGTACATCCCAATGGAGCATTGTACTCTATGATGCGTCTGATGAGTGATGGGTAGAGGGGCCCAATGACTTCTTTCAATCTGGATGCAAACCCTTTTGTGATTAGGTGGGCCACATAGAAGGATTTTCTAACCACTTTGGCAATGTGATTATTAAAGGAGAGGTTACTATCTACTTGGATCCCCAGATCCCTTATTACATCTTCCATATTTAGGGGGGCTACCACCTATGTGGTAGTTTGTGGGTACTTTGTTTTTTCCAAAGGGGATGACTATGCACTTTTGGCATTTAGCTTGAGGCCATGGTTTTGACACCAGTTATCTGTCTCATTGGGACCCTTTTGGAGGATGTCTGTGTCAGGCAGAGAGTCAATTATAGCCCCTAGTTTGCAGTCATCTGGAAACTTGGTCAGCTATAGTCCTCTTGTGCTTGCCTGTACCTCTGAGAAGTATATTTTGAACAGGAGGGGTCCTAGGACTGAGCCCTTGGGAACACCACTTGTAACTGGTTTAGAGTCAGACCTTTCTCCCGCAACTCTTACCATGTGGGCTCTGTCTGTGAGCCAGTCGGCAACCCATCTCGTGATGTAGGAGTTTATGTTTAGGCTGGTGAGCTTGTCTATAATACCTGAGTGGGGAATGGTGTCGACGGCCTTTGTGAGGTCTAAGTAGGCTGTGTGGACCACCTTTCCCTCATCTATATCCTTGATAATCCTTGGTAACTGTCTCAAAGAAGTCCACCAGGTTTAGGAGGCATGATCTGCCCTTAACAAAGGCAAACTGGGTAGGGTCCAGTGTTTGGAGGTTCGCAATGTCTCTGTTAACGAGATCCATGATTGATGAGCTCCATAGCATTGCAGACCAAGCTAGTCAGGCTTATAGGGCGTTAGTTCCAGGGGTCCATTGTGGCTCCACCTTTGTGGAGCAGAATAACCATTGCTGTGCGACTTTGTGGGCACATAGCCTGTGGCAAGGCTGAGTTTAAACAGTGTGTTTAGGTAAGAGGTTAGTTCATTTTTGAGCTCATGTAGGACGCAGTTTGGGACACCGTCCGGTCCCATTGATGCTGTGTTTTTGGCTTTGGAGAGGGCTGTTTTTACCTGAGTGACTGTGATTCCAGGGGTACTACATTCTTCTGGTATAGTTATGGGCCCTTTTGGGGGTGAGAGGGGGGTGAAGTTTGCACTGAACCTGTCTGCCAGGATTTTGGCTATATCGGTCGGTTCAGTGTATTTTGTGCCATTCTGCACTAACTCCAAGCAGATCTGAGAATTGCCACTTAGATTCTTGACATAGCTAAAGAATGCCTTGTGGTTATCTTTGGAGTCCATGGCAATTTTTCTTTCGAAGATAGCCTTGGATGATTTTATGAGAGAACATAGTTTCTTGCTGATACTGATCAGGGATGTCTTCCCTTCGTGGGATTTTACTCTTTTCTGTACTAGTTTCCTCCTTCTATTGTATAGCTTGTTTATGGCAGGGGTCCACCAGACTGGTTTCCTTTTCATTGAGGAGTGAGTCTTGGTTTTGTTTGGGATAGCACGATCCATGCATTCTTTTAGGTGCCAGTAGAGTGCAATAGTAAAGGATTTTGCAGCTCGGACAGCGTTATCCTTTAGCATGGGGGCTTTGAAACTTCCCACTTCTGTCTTAAGTAATGTGGTTTGCTTTTTAAAAGTTTTTCATGGTGGTTTCTTTGATGGGGGGTGGTGGCAGAATGTGAATATCCAGAGTGATTAGTTTATGGTCAGATCTAACCATCAAGGGGTTTACCTCTGGCAGGGAACACCGGTCGCCCATGTTGGTGATGACCAGGTCCAATATATTGTCACCTCTGGTGGGGGTGTTGACCAGCTGATCCAGGGAGTTTGAGTTTATAAATTGTAGGAAATGTTGGGCAAGGGTGTTTGCACTTGAGTAGTTCTCCCAGTTAATGTTTAGGTAAATGAAATCACCCAATATCAGGGTGTTTGGTAGGAACTTTATGTTTCCCAGTGTTTCCAGGAATGTGGAGTGGGGGTCCTGGGACATGGTGGGTGATCTGTATGAAGCTATAATTTTAATAGCAGTTCAGCCCATTGTTAGTTGCATGTGGATGATCTCTGAAACATCGTGCTGTGCCACTAACTTGGAGGTGTGGGTATCCTTGATGAATATGGATACTCCCCCTCCTTTTGTATTTCAGTCCGGGTTTTGTAGCGGAAATGTATGGTATGAGTTGTAGCCTGGTAGTGCTGGGGGGCTCTCTGGAGACTTAAACCAGGTTTCTGTTACTGCACATATATCAATTTTCTCCATACTGAGGAGTGCCATGAGTGCATGCATTTTGAGGTTTAGACGTCTGGCATTGAGTAGCATTACCTGCAGTTTTTTGTTACTTGTGCTATTTATAGTGGTAGGTTTGTCTTTTGAGTCTTGCCTAAAAAGGCACTATGGGGGTGGCAAGAGCCTTGGCCAGTATTCAAAAGCCTAAGGGTGACAGGTGCAAGCCGTCTCTAGCAAAACAGCGTGGCTTGTCGAGCATGTCATCCCAGGCTGACAGACACTGGATCCCCTTTGAATGACACCAGAAGCTTATCCAATTGTTGAAATTTATATTTTTTTTCTCTATACCATGGTATCATTCTTGGTGAGGGCAGGATGCTACTCAAGGTCAGGGTCATACTGGCCTGGGCTATGTGATCAGAGAGCTCCTCCATGTCTCTTTTCATGTAGTCCAGGGAGGTACAGCTCAGGTCATTCACACCAACATGGACAATGACAGAGTCATATTTGTACTTGTTCTGAAAAGACCTGAGTGCTTGTATTATGTGGTCGATCCTGGAACCTGACAGGCAGCTAACAGTAACCTCTTCCTTGTTCAGCCTAGTGAGTGGGACGTCAGTGTGCCTGACTATAGAGTCACCTATTACTAGTGTGTTGGGTATGTTATTTTGCCTTAAGGGCTGTGATTGCGTGGCACACTGTTTTTGTGAAGTATGTGTTTCATGGTTTGTGTTGGGGTTGGAGGTTGCTTGGATGTCTGCTTTGGAGGTCTCTGTTGCTTTTGCAGATTTTTATTTAGAGCCTCCAAGTATGTTTTCATGTATTTATGTGTGTTTTTTGCCAGTGTTGGTTTCATAAGTATATGTGAGTCTGGTTGGGTGATGCAAGTAATTCCCTTCTCCTCTTGACTGCCTGGTCCAGTCTTGGGTTGAGAGAGCTAAGCCTCCAGTTTGGCTGTATAATTGCATCTCTTGCCTGTATTAGTGTTTGGTGGAAGGAGGAGAGGATTGTCTGTGTACATGAGGCAATTGTAACATTGCCTCAAAATGCCCAGATTCACCAGTTGGACTGAAAAGTACACCTGAAACTGCCCTTTGGACATGCCTGGATAGGTACAGTGAACTGTTTTACTGATTGGTTGGTAAGGTCGAATAGAGTGTCTTGTCCTTCTCTACAGTATAGGGGGGTCTAGTGCTAAGGTTTATTAGTGCTTGCTATGAGTTTTGAGCAAGTGCCAGGATGAGAAGTGAATGGTTTGAGTGCTTACGTTGAAAGTTTGTCTAGTTCCAAGGGTAACATTGAAGAGTAGACTTTGTGGAGTCAGGAATAGTTATACCCTAGTTAACCAGTGCTGCCAGGCACACAAAACCGTGCAAATGCGGTTTTTATAGCAGGGAAATGAAAAAGACAGAAATTAGCCCAAAATGGCCAATAAACTACTAATTTCTGGGCTAAAACCACTCCTCCAGGGACAGATAGGCTGCCCAAAGCTCCCTCTCTCACAGTGAACAGAGAAACTTCCTTCTATCCAAGTAAAGTATGGGCAAACACAGAAATGTGTAACACAGCCCTGAATTCAGCACTAACCTGAAAACTGGACTATACTAGCTTAGAAAGGTGGGAAATATATATATATATATATATATATATATATATATATATATATATATATATATATATATATATATATATATATATATATATATATATATATATATATATATATATATATATATATATATGTTTACCATATGTCCAGAACATGGAGTGGAGTCTTACCTTAGTACCAATAGTCCCAACCTCTTAATGCAAGGGGATGTCATGTATGTATTGCAGGTATATATGTAGACTGTTGTTACTGTAACAGGGGTTGTCTTAACAGACATGTTGTGTGTGGGAGGTCACATCTGCTTTTGACATGTGTGGCAATGGCTACTGACAGACATCCTAAGGACATCATAGTACAGTACTACTGCTAGCACCGTAATGAGCCTGTGGACTACAGCAGTGATATGACCAATATATGTGGACAGTCTGGCACTTTGTGGTCAGTCCAGAGGTGTACACAAATCCCCTTCATGTGAGACATGTGGACCATGCCTCACAATGTGGATGTTAATAGCCATGTACATGGGTATATCACGTAAATAATGGACTACATATGCCCACACAGTTTATGCATTCACACACACCAGTCTGTCCTGACACATAATAAGTGGTGGTGCAGAGGTCACATGGCCACATACTACCTAGTAGTTAGTGACATACATCTGTACAGAATCCCACTGCTTTGTCAGAAATACACAACCATTATGGTGGTCTGGCATCAGTATGTCTTGCAAATAACTGGACATAACAGCACACTGGGTAATTCCACTAGGCTGCTAGGCATTTCACAAAGCACTGTGCAAACTAGAGGCAGACTGCCACAACACTGGACTACATTTTGTATGGGGGAATACACATGTGCCTGCAATTATAGCAAGCTCTGCATGCATGTCACAGCACAGAGTAACAGACACTTGTGACAAAGTGCTTACCCACAACCACTGTGAACACAGCCACATATGGTACGCAAGCTTAATATGACACTATATAGACTGTCTAATAAACACCATCCTCATATGTGCCACTCACACACTAACCCTACATACACTGGGTCATGACACAGTGTGCTTCGATGCCTGTCTGTGGTATGGAACACATGTGTGTCTGGCCCTACAGACATGTGAGCCAATAGGGTACCATACACTGGAGCAGTATCTAACATCAGATAGAACAGGACCAAGAACAATGGCATCTACCACAGTCTGTGCACAGCCCAAGGTATATATGCTCAATACACATAGTATTGACAATCACCATAAGTATACAGACCCCAGTACTGTACACACAACTGCAAAATGCCCATGTTATGTCCTCAGAAACAACCCCTACTATACATAACATGTCTAGCAGTCTGATATCTGACTGGCTTGTTATCAGGTATGATGTCAATTAATAATGGTGTACAGAACATATGCATCTCTTACTGCATGACATATGTACAAAGGTTGACAGACTTGTGGCTGGAACTACAAACACTGGCTCAATATTGACATGTTGCTGTGATAACCTCATACATTTACTGTTGTACCATGATTTGTTGTGACATATGTCCTATGAGGGATATGAAGTCGGTAACTCTCATGGCTGTCACCATGTACTGACTGCGATCCTCACACTGTGCTACTACAGTTCCCAGATAGGTGTTCTGTGAGTAACACAAGAAACAAAAGGCTCCACACACTACCCAGTCTGCAGATAATCCTACAGATGGGGGTTTCCTCAAACACATAACACTGTCCTGACATATATTAAATCATGTAGACCAGCCATATCCACACACACCCTGTTAAACCAACATTACTCCAAGTGCAGAAGAGCAACACTTACATTCTGTAGTCATGTCTGACACATCCCCCTCCTGTCTGTTGGCCTGTTTCCACAGTGTATGTTGTTAGAGGTAAATCCCAATACCATATGTGATGCTGTTTGCCAAATACCAGATCTAGGTCCTGCTCTCAGTGAATGAAAAGACCCAACACCAACATGATGTTCCTAGATATTGGAGTGTGTTTCCATACAATTGGCTATGGGAATGTTACCACAGCTGTTCCACATGCAATCAGCTAGATGGGGGCTGCAATTCATACAGAGGACATCAGCTGATCATGAGCATCACTTACAAAACACAAGCTGCTGCCTAAGCAAAGCAGGTGTACTTCTCCATATCCACTAGTGAGGGAGTGAGAGAGACAGACAGAGACAAAGTCAGGGAGGGGGTGGGAGAGTAAAACCTAAGCATGTTTGTGTCACACACCCACCAGTACAGGATTTCAACCCCCTGACTAACTATGTATTACTATCACATGTCTATGCAGTTATTGCATGCACCACATAACTTACATGTTGGGAGCTGTCCAAAGGTATATTTGGTGGTGAGTGACATTTGCAACAGTGATATGGTAGTGATAAGGTAGGTGTAGTACACGTGCCTGTCCACATGAACAGGTGTCAACATCAACACAGCCTCACCCTCTCAGGGACTCACACACACATTGACACACTTGCCAGGGTCAGGAATAGACTTCCTAACTAGCCAGTTTGCCACAATACAGTAATGCACAGGTATCACATGGTTTCCTATTACGTGATCAAAAATCCCTTTAGGTGAATACGAAGACGTTGACCCATATTGCGTGAAGTATGTAAACCCCGAACGTTCAAAACTGCGAATTTTGAAATGTCGATTTGTTTTGGTTGGCCCGTCTGCGGTATAGTTCCGTAAGGTAAGTGTGCGATAGATAGGACTTTAGTGTTAGGATTTGGGTTAAGGTAAGTGCATAGATAGGTAATGTATGTAAGAGTTAGTGTAGTGTTAGGTGTAGGGTTTTTTTATGTGTATGTATGTGTATTATTTATTTTGTTTAAGTGTATGTCTGTAGGGGATGTGTACGGTAGTTACGGACCTTAGGGTTAGGGAGGGGATAAGGAGAGTGTATAGATAGTTGTGTTTGTGGGGTTTAGTGTAGTGTTGGAGGTAGGGTTTTGGTGCTTTAGTTTAGGTTAGAAGTAGGGTTTGGTTAGTGTATGTATATGGTTTATTTTGTTTGGGTAGGTAGTATGTAGCAGGTGGTGGGGTTGGCCGACTATGACAGTTCGATATTTTTTTTTGTGGTTCAGTGCATTCAGGATTTTCGCAGTTCGCAGTATAGTGGTCAATGTTTCTGTATTCAGACATAGGGTTTTTCGCTGTGGTAATATAGACCCGTATCACATGTACCATAGGGGTTATCCGGATGTTTTATGTGCAAAGGGTATGTGAAGGTGTCTGACATCAGAGAGCATGCTTCACTAGGCCAATGAGAGTTGTAGTGAGTGTGAATGTGGTCGAAAGCATCATACTCCAAACACACAGACACTTATAAGCATGGGTGCATTGCTTCACGTGTGTGTAGTGGTTGACTGTGCCAGAAGGATATACAAGGACAGGTGAAGGGTATACCTTGGCATCAGGCCAAAATGACAATGGTCTGCAGTGTGGCTCAGGGGTGTAGTGCCTGGATTGGCCTACACAGATGGGTACTGTATTCATCATCCAGTCACCTGGGTTACTATTGTGTGTGGCCAGTGTTGCACAGTGCTTGCCATGTATGTGTTCTATAGTCCATGACATGGATGGCGTCTGGGATGTGCACACATCCAACATGCATGTTCAGTGACATGTGGAACTGTACCTGGGGTGTCTGGCCCATGCTGTGCACACAGATTGTTATCATCACATGTGCCAGTCCTGGCCTCATGTGGTGGGAATTGGTAATAGACACCTGGTTGACCATGCACCTACATTGATAGCATGATACGGGTATTCCCTGGTGTCAGTTGCATCTGTCTTTACAGGGCATACATTTTAGGCATGGTATGTTCTTTGTGGGTCACATTTGATGGCACCACAGTTATTGCAGGCATCCAGTGAGGAACATAGTGAAGGCGCACTGTTTGCAATTATGTGCCTATTGTAGTGATGGGACAGGGTGCCATGCCCTCTGTAGTCCACTGCAGTCACACCATGGTTACTATCTGTGGACACTATGCAGGATACTACCAACATAGTGGTTGTTGCCTAGGCAAGTGTGCTTATGTATGAGACATGGGTTGAGAGTGTTCTCTGGGTATTGCAAGGTTGCTTACTTTGTTCACCAGGCTTTGATGTCACATGTAGTGGTATGGATTGGCACCCCAGCCTCTCAGCTATTTGACAGCTGTTAGCCTTGTAAGGTGGACAGTGTGGCATATAATAGGCCCACCATATAAGAAATTTGCAAAACCCACTCCACAATGAGTCCAGTTGTTATACACTCAAAGCCACCTCCACACAGGATATGAATGACAAATACACACACACAGTTGCCATGTCTGGGATTAGAACTCCTACCTAACTAGTTTATCACACTACAGTAGTATGCAGTTATAGAACACACCATGGAGATTACTGGATTGCTCTTTTCCCAAAGGTGTATTTTACTGGGAATGATATCAGCAGGCTTGCCAAAGAAGGGCAATGGACGTTGTAGTGACTGTGAATGGCCTCAAACACATTGCTCCCTACACAGACAAACACCATGTCTGGGCATAGAACCCCTACCAAACTACTACATCCCAATACAGCATTATGTTGTTATAGGATGCACCACGGAGATTACTGGATTACTTCTTTCCCAAAGGTGTATTTCACTGGGAATGACATTGGCAGGCTTGCCAAAGAAAGGCAATGGAGATTGTAGTGACTGTGAATGGCCTCAAAAGCATTGTTTCCTACACAGACAAACAAACACACACAACCATCCACACTTGCCATGTCTGGGAATAGAACCCCTACCAAACTACTACATTAAACGATTATAGGATGCACCATGGAAATTACTAGACTACTCCTTCCCCAAAGGTGTATTTCACTGGGAATAACATCAACAGGCTTGCCAAAAAAAGGGCAATGGAGGTTGTAGTGACTGTGAATGGTCTCAAAAGCATTGCTCCCTACACAGACAAACAAAAACATTAATGTCCACACTTGCCATGTTTGGGAATAGAACTTCTACCTAACTAGTTTATCATGCTACAGCATTACACAGTTATAGGATGCTCCACAGAGATTACGGGATTACTTCTTCCCCAAAGGTGTATTGCAAAGTGAATGACATCAGCAGGCTTGCCAAAGTAGTGCATTTGAATTGTAGTGAGTGTGACTAGCCTAAAAACTATTGCTCCCTACACAGACAGTGACACACAGTTGCCATGTCTGGGATTAAAACTCCTACTTACCTAGTTTAGCACACTACCGTATTATGCAGTTATAAGATGTGCCACTGAGACTGATGGGCTATTTCTTTCCCAGAGGTGCATTTCAAGGTAAATGACATCAGCAGGCTTGCCGAAGTAGGGCATTTGAATTGCAGTGGGTGTGACTAGCCTAAAAAGCATTGCTTCCTACACAGACAAACACACACAGTTGCCATGTCTGAGATTAGAACTCCTACCTAAGTAGTTTATCACACTGCAGCATTACGCAGTTATAGGATGCACCACACAGATTACTGTACTACTCCTTCCCCAAAGGTGTATTTCACAGTGAATGACATCAGCAGAAGGCAGTATGGGTGCATGAGCCATGACCCATTCATCTAGAGGTAGACACACCACACTCAGGCACACACAGGTTTATAGTCCGCAGGTACATGTATACAACTGCTAGATGACTACTGCCTTATACAGTCATGTTGCACAGTTAGCACTAGCACCATAGAGTCTATAATGTTGAGGGATACCAGTGGCTAATTTATATGGTGAGTGACATTTGCACATCATGGGGTTGTAGCCATTTGGCTGTGTGCTGGGTTGGACAGGCCTCATGATGGAAGGCTCTTTGTCACTGTCACTCTCTTCCACACATCTATGTATGTGTACATTTGGCATATTATAGTGTGCTGTCCTTGGATATATGTGTGTATTCCTATCCAATGTGTCTGCAAAGCATGACTAGTGCATACTAAAGAGTGTATGAACTAACATCTGCAACTGTCTGTATGGTCCACTGTTGTTGCCTGGCATGGGCTTCATTTGTTTAAGTGTGTGAACATGCCCAGTATGACCTTTCAGTATGTTGTTGTCTGACATTGCCTTCATTTCTCTAAATGTGGGAGCATGCCCAGTATGCCCTTATGTAGTGAAGGTGTGGATCCATTCCAGGTAGATTTTACTCCATTGCAGACATTTGTGTTCTACACCTCCAGCCAGCAAACTGTTTCTGCAGGATATCTGTAGATCAGTTGGCAATATGGGGTCAAACAGGGCAAGGGATAGTGGGTACTGTAGCTAATTGTAACAAATGCAACTTAAAAAAAGCATAAAATAACATTTTAAAAAACACCAAGACAACCGATCCAAGAAGTAAGCAATTTTAATGAAACACTTAGCGCCTCGGCTTGCACAACCTTCCAAGAGTAAAAACACTAGAAAACACTCTTTACTTAAATACAGCATATTGCACAAAACAATTAATCAATTAAGCATACAATTTAAATCACATACTTCCAATTACATTCCTTGTTGAGTCCTTGAGGCTCCAAAGTACCATACTTTAAAATCAAGAGGCTTTCTTTTTGTAAAAGTTTATTTTTTAAGGACACACATTCACCTGAACCAACTTGCAATTTATCCAGAATACAACCCCTAAGAGAATTAGGATCAGAATTGTGTGCTGTCGTGAAATGTCTCCCAAGGGGACTCTCTAGTTTTTTTTTTTTTTTTTTTTTATGTCCCTAATATGTTCCTGTAACCGGACTCTAAAACTTCTATAAGTTTCCCCCTATGTAGAACTTGTTGCATCCACATCTCAGCACATACACTAGTCCCTCAGTATTACAACTGTATTCATACCTAGCTGTAAATTTAATACCATTAATATAGGAAAAATAACTCACTACATAATGACAGATGGAACAGCCATCATATGGAACAGTGCCCTTATTTGTGCTTAAATTCTGACTAACTTTAACATCTGGTAATCAAAATTGGTTATGTACCAGAATATCAGCCACATTCCTAGCTCTTTTATATGCAATACTCACAAAGTCAGGTAGTATAGAGTTCAAAATTTTATCCCTTAGAAGCATGGGCCACAAACTAGGTGCTTTTTAACTATTTCCTCAGTTATAACATTATAGGTTGTCACTAAGAAAACTTTCTTCTGGTCCCCAATATTTCCAACTGTGTTGGTGGTTTTGATTCTGCATGTACTAACTTTACATTTCTGACTAACACGTGCATAGTGAGAATATCCATGGGGGTTAGAAGAATAGCTCATGTCCATGATTTCTTGTTTAGCTTCCCTAACCAACTGAACATCATAGCCTCTTTTAATAAACATAACTTCTGCTTCTGTTATCTCTCTGTCAAAGCTCATATCAAGGCTACACAGCCTATGAATTCGTAAGAATTCATTATAAGGCAGTACCTTTACCAAATGTTTGAGTTGACAACTACTCCCATATAAAAATACATTTCTATGTTCAAATTTCCTATGGAGACTAGTTGTAAATCCATCTAAGCTAATATCCAGTAAATTCACTTGTGGGCCAAGCTGTATACCATCAAAGCTTAAGCCCATAGTTTTAGATTGTAAGACATCAACAAACCCAAGGGCTTCTGTCTGGCTTCCTTGACATAAAAAAAGAGCAGCAATAAATATAAAATATAAAATAACTTTTGATCTAAAAAAATCATGTCTGTAAACAAAATCATCTTCAAGTTTAGCCATAACTAAATTAGCATACATGGGGGCGAAAGTCACCCCCATAGCAGTGCCCTGAAATTGCTGAAAAATGTTTCCATTAAACATAAAAAAAAATTTCCAAACAAAACATAACTAAATCTATCAAAAATGAGACATGGGGGAGTCCCCCAGGAAATGGAATAATGCCTGAATCCCTATTTCATGCTTGATGTTAGTATAAAGACTTTTGACATCCAGGTAGAGCCAAAACATGTTCATATTCCAAACTTTCCCTTTTATTTTGTTAAAAAAATCCTGGCTATCCCTAATATAAGAGGCTGTACTCATTACATATTGCTTAAGATGTTCATGTAGCAGCACACTTATGTTTTTCAAAATGTACCTCTGTGCAGACACTATAGGTCAGCCACTAAGGTTAGTTAGACCTTTGTGTGTCTTAGGTAAACAGTAAAAAACTGCCAAAGTAGGGCATTTGCATTGTAGTGAGTGTGACTAGCCTAAAAAGCATTGCGCCCTACACCGACAGGTACATACACACAGTTGCCATGTCTGGGATTAGAATTCCTACCAAACTAGTTTATCAAACTACTCCATTACACAGATACAGGACATGCACAGAGATTACTGGGTTATTCCTTCCCCAAAGGTGTACTTCAAAGTGAATGACATCAGCAGGCTTGCCAAAGTAGGGCATTTGAATTGTAGTGGGTGTGACTAGCCTAAAAAGGCATTGCTCCCTATACAGACAAACACACACAGTTGTCATGTTTGGGGTTAGAACTCCTACCTATCTAGTTTATCACAGTACAGCATTACGCAGTTATAGGACATGCCACAGAGATTACTGAGCTACTCTTTCCCCAAAGGTGTATTTCAAAGTGAATGACATCAGCACTCTTGCATAATTAGGGCATTTGAATTGTAGTGAGTGTGACTAGCCTAAAAAACATTGATCCTTGCACAGACACACACAGTTGCCACATCTGGGATTAGAACTCCTACCTAACTCGTACATCACACTACAACATTACGCAGTTATAAGATGCACCATAGAGATTACTGGGCTATCTCTTCCCCAAAGGTCTATTTCACAGTGACTGACATCAGCAGGCTTGCCATAGTAGGGCTATGGGGAGGGCATTGTGTATGCATGGACCATAACCCATTCATCTAGAGGTAGACACCCCACACTCAGACACACACATTTTTATATTCTGCAGGTACATGCAGGTGTATACAACTGCTAGATGACTACTGCCTTGTACAGTCATGTTGCACAGTTAGCACTAGCATCACAGAGTCTATAATGCTGAGGGATACCAGTGGCTAATTTATACGGTGAGTAACATTTACACATCATGGGGTTGTAGCCATTTGGCTGTGTGCTGAGTGGGACAGGCCTCATGATAGAAGGCTCTTTGTCACTGTCACTCTTTTCCACACATCTATGTATGTGTACATTTGGCATATTATAGTGTGTTGTCCTTGGATACATGTGTGTATTCCTATCCAATGTGTCTGCAAATCATGACTGGTGCATACTGAGTTGTGTATGCACTAACATATGTAATTGTCAGGTATGTATGGTCCACTTTTGTTGCCAGACATGAAATTCATTTGTTTAAGTGTGTGAGCATGCCCAGTATGACCTTTCAATATAGTGTTGCCTGACATTGCCTTCATTTCTCCAAGTGTGGGAGCATACCCAGTATGCCCTTCTGTATTGAATGCGTGGATCCATTCCAGGTAGATTTTACTCCAGTGCAGACTTTTGTGTTCTACACCTACAGCTAGCAAACTGTTTCTGCAGGATATCTGTAGATCAGTTGGCAATCTAAGGTCAAACTGGGCAAGGGATAGTGGGTACTGTAGGTAATTGTGTCTGTGCTGCTTCTGCTACATGGCACTGGTGTTAGCAGGGATATGCAGACATGTGTAGTGTTATATACTGTGATGTTTTATTTCCTCAAGTACTGTCAGGTATACATTTTTGCTCACAGTGATGTCCTGGGGAACACATGGTGAATGCAGCTGTGTCCAGTATTGTGGTCAAATGCCTACATATTCCTGCAAACTAATGCCATTCTGGAGGGGGAGCTGCAGACACTTGCTGCTGGGTCTGTGTAACTGGTTCAGCACCTTGGTACAGCAGTGGCAGAGGATCCCATATTTGTACATCCATCAATGTGACAGTATGGCCTTATCTTGCTGTGGCAATACCTCACAGCTGTACAGATTCACACAGATTACCCAGAGGCAGGGGTCATAATTCAGGACATTACCCCTATTGTGGTGTACGGGCAGGTTTGTAGCCCCCAAATTTTGTGTTTGCAGCCAGGAACAGTATGTGCTCACGGCTGTGTTTTGGACTTCGCACATTCTATGCTGCCCATGCTCCCACCCCACCTCTATTATTCTATCCTCTCTGATACTTTCCCTATAGTTATCACCTCATCACAGCAGTGTATTGGTGTTGGTCCACAGTTCATGCAGTGGGACATGGTGGACATGTTACTGTGGTTTGTCCACATGGCCTTGCATATGGGTTCTGTGGACTGTGTTATGTTGTTATTTGGGAATCCATGACATAACATACATTGGCAGAACGAGTGAGATGCAGGCCTTTGGCAGAGGACTGTAGGCCATTTGGTAGTGATGCAGGCCAGCTGTAGCAGGCTGTTGCATTCTATAAGTCCTACAATACCAGATTGCCATACAGTATACTCCCCTGGGGTGACAGGGTACGTTTGCTAGGTGTTCATGCCAATACTTTCTATCAGTATTGATCAGGTGGTGTGGATGCTGGCAGGGTGCTGCCTACAGCTAGGGACACACCTGTATGGGACACCTGCACTGCATGCTGCATTCTTTTGCTATTGTCATACACAGGTGGGCGTCATATTGTACCCATTCCCAACAGCAGGGATAAGACTGGAAAGGTACCTGTGGGTGGTGGTTGGGTGAGCTGGGTGCATGTGTGCTATGGGCACTACTTGCATCTGACTCACAGATTTGCATGGGGCATTACACTTATGCTGGTTTGTGCAGGGACATCAGCTGTTTCTCAGTACATCATTCCTATGACCTTTGTGATCTGCGAGTGTTTGGCAAGATGACATCGGTATTCCCTACTACAAGCCCAGATAATGTGATGCAAACCTGTATGTACAAATCCAAGGGTGTGTCCATTTCATGGTTACACATTATACACTGTCTGTCTGGGGTACTTTTCCCTGTGTACTGCTTGTATATCTAGCCCAACAGTCATGCCTTGTCCGTCTTTCAGATGGTGACACATATTACCTCAATACATTTACAATGCCTTACTGCTAGAATGTGTTATACTGGGGACCATTGTGTTTGGCACTGCAGTTGTGAGGACTTGGCCCTGTCATCGGCAGAACTGGGCAATGGCCACCAGGTCAAACCTCACCATGCATACATATTGACCACTCTCACACAATATGAAGCACACACCAACCTAACACATGCATACCTGCATATTGTACAAATGCTACAATCTATCCTGCTACCTTGGCCACCTCAGGTCATCTGTGCTTCACTGGTATTATACCTACACATACATGTTACTATATTTCTACATTGGATTGGAGGGGGCACACACCTGACTGTTACAACATTTCTACATAGGACTGGGGGGCACACCTGACTGTTACAACTTGTCTACATCAGATTGGGGGGGCACACCAGACAGTTACTACATCTCTACATGGGATTGAGGGGGCACACCTGACTTTTTCTACATTTCTACATAGGATTGGGGGGGCACACCTGACACTTGTACACATTTGCTATGACTCTACTGGTATGTCAGGTACTCCATTTCATTCTGTATTCTAACCTATCATGCTGACTAGAGGCATATGAGTGTACTACAGGGCTTAGGTTTGATTGATCTACATATCAGTTTCTGACTTCTTACTCTTCAGAACTAACATCCCACTGCCTGACCTGATGTAGTGTGTCTGTGTAGGCCCGGGGGGGAGGTTACCCATAGCCATCATTCAGAGGCCTTAGCACAGCCTTTGTTTGTATTTGTCTACAACTGTCCTGCTGGCTGAGACTGTTGTTGGGTATGTGAACCTCCCTGACTGGCATGTGTGTGCCATATCGATACACATGTGGTCTACCAGCACATTTCCTGCAGTGGGTTTTGTCACCATATGTAGTACTATGGTGACACCAGTATTTGTTACAGATCTCATGCTGCCACTATAGGTGTCTACTATCTGCTGGCATCCCATTCTGCCACCCAATTCCCTTAGATGCTCACGTCCATACCATAGATTCAAGTAAAAACACATACTACTCCATTCGGCAATTGGTAGGAAGAGTGACTTACCTTGTTGGTGTGCCAGTATTGAGGATGATGCTGGAGGTCTGCCTATGTCGGATGCACATAGTATACTCCCTATACATGGTTGAGCACAGGTAGTGTCATGTTTGGCATCCCTTTTACTGTATATGCGAGTCAGAGAGAGGTGTCATTCCCTGGGTCCCTACTGTGTCAGTGTGTATGTGCTGTGTGTTGCCTCTTTGCCAAGGCCAAGGCATACTGGGCACGCCTCCTTCTGCCTACTGGGGCAGGCTCAGGTTGTTCCTCCTGCAAGTCACTCTGTGCCTGTGCAGGCCTTGGCAATGGTGGGGCCCTGTGTGGCCCTGCCTCATGCTGTTCCTGCTGCAGCTGTTTCCACAGGATCATATTGTGTAGCATGGCACATATGATGACAATTTGGGTACATGTACCTGGTTAGTACTGCAAGGCAACACCAGATGTGTCCAGGCACTGGAACTGTGACTTGAGCATCCCAAACACATGCTCTATTATAATTCTGATCTGTGTGTGTGTGCCTCATTATGGAGTTCTTGTTTGGGTGTGTGTGCATTTCTGATGGGTGTCATCAGCCACGGCTCCAGTGTGTAACCAGCATCCCCCACTAGGTGACCGTAAGGGATGTCCCCACTGGCAAATCTCTGGTACAGCTGTGTCAGATGCCAGATGTGGGAATCGTGATAGCTTCCAGTGCAGCCAGCACAAACATTCATTATAATGCCCTGGGCATTGAACATGACCTGGCAGTTGATGGAGGCGAAGCCCTTGCGGTTGATGTAGACCCTACCCCACTCACCAGGTGATGCTTTAATGCATATGTTTGTGCAGTCTATAGCACCCACTACCGCAGGGTATTCTGCTATTTGGTGGAAGAGATGCATATTGCTGGCCAATGCCTCATGGGTGTTGGGGAAATATACGTGCTCACCGGTATCTGCTGACATGGCATCCAGAAACTGGTGGAGTACCCTAGATGATGATGCCTGTGAGATCCCCATTATATCCCCAGTTGCCCTTTGCAAGGTACCTGTGGTTAGTATTCTTAGGCCTACAGATACCTTGTTATCCAGTGGGATGGGTTTCCCTCTGTTAGTTCTGTGTGTCAGGCGTGGCTGGCACAGCTCAAAAATTTGCTGTAGGAGGTCCCGGTCCACCTTATAGCACTCCACTATCTCCAGCTCATGTAGCCCCTGGTAGGTTACCCTGGGTCTGTACACTCTTCTCCGTCTCCTCACTGTGGTTTGGTCAACAGCATTTTCATCCTCACCACCCTCAGCCTCTTCCACATGTTGATGTATGATAGCTGCTGCAGCCCCTATCATTTTGTTGTTTTTGTTTATTAAAATTTCCCCGCTTGTATACACTGGTGGTGTAGATTATGTGGGAAACACCAGAGGGAAAGGTGTTTGCATAGTTTATAGTAGTGTTCTGGACTGGACTGCTGCCTGTGTAATTGGCTGATTCTGATACATTTCACCTGCCAGCTATGCTAGTTCTCCTAGATTACCTTCCTACTGTTGCTTTTCCTTCCCATTGCCTTCCTGTTTAAGCCTGGGGGTGCACCACATAAACAGAGTGCTAAAATGTGCACAGAGCTGCTATTTCCTGGTTTAGCTTTTTTTTTTCCTTTAAAACCTGCTGCGCGGCACACACACCCACTTAGGCAATGTATAGAGTGCTTGGCAGCCTCAGACACACACCCTTGCTTAGCTCTGCTAAGCTAAGGGCAAACCCGAGCCACAGGGCTCCAATCCACTTACAGTTTGCCTGACATACCCCCCTATGATGTCAGCTAACTCCTAGGCTTGCACAAAGCTATTCCTGCACTTACACTGCTGGGTGCTGACTAGCATCGAGGGGAAATCTGGGATTCAGTATCATTCCCCTCATTTGCATACGATTGCCTGCTGATGCATAGTTACAGATCCCACACTGAGCCTCCCCCTTAGCAACCATTATTCGCTGGCCCTGTTGTCTTCTGCCTGATATTGAGTATAATGGCAAAATAGTGATTTTGGTTAGAATGCTTATTTCAGGTTATTGATTTTATTTTTCGCCCGATCTCATTTGACCGCCACTGCCCTATGCTTAAACAGCCGAAATCGGCTAAAGAAATTAATAGTTCTTTTTTTAACTGTTTTCCATGCCAATCACCATATATTTGGATTTGGCCATTAGCATGCTTTACATGTTATATATGCCCTTTATTTGGAGCTGTCATGGCTCTGTTTTGTAGTTTGCAGAACTCGGTTACTAACCCAGTACATTTCTACAGATTACACTAGTCCTGCACGGCCAGCTGTCAGCTTCCTGGATCGCAGATTCACATCATTTGCATTGTTTTCACCTGCAAATTGGGTAATTTGCATACAGAGGCTACGTCCATGCAGGAATAGTGCAGGACCGCTCGTGCACGTCTCTGCAGCTTATTCCTGGATCGCACAGCGGACATATTGCCTTCTGGAGCTCCTGCACTGTTCCTGCACACCATGCAGGGCTTGCTGAATCTGGAGGATTGTTTTCTTCTTCTACAGTTTCTACTTTACCCAGTGCACCTCCTCACTAGCCTCTTGTTCTCTTTCCTCATGTATGTTTTCTTCCGTTTCCCCTTCCTTTTCATTAACTTCTGTTTGCTGTTGACAATCCATCCATAAGTGTTTTTTACACAACCTACATTCAGACTCACACCTTCTTGCTCTATGTTATTTCTCCCCACACTGGTTACATTGTACCTTGTCACACAATCAGTAAATAAATGAGAAACGTCCCCACAAAGAAAAAAAAAACATTATTTTGGCTGGCCAGTTTATCTTAATGTCCCTCTATGACCAACCAGAAAAATGACACTTTGCAAATCTTTCACCATTTTTTTTTCACATTTCAAAACATCTTCTGATCTCCATCCTCCATTCCATGGGTATCTATCATCTCTGACTTTCACAATATTATCAACAGTTTCACACAGACCCTGCATGCAGTTTTAACATAGTTTTCTTCCAGTTTATCAGTTCTAAACTACAAAATAACAGTTTTTGAAAATGTAAATTACTACCAGGAAACAAATAATTGTTCCATGGACTTCATTGTACATGCTCATGAGCAAATCACAGTCTGAGTTATACTTAGGCTGGCATTCAACAGTAGAAAAGCATCCTGTAGTGTATCTTAGTCACAGGCTTCACCTCAGGGAGAAAACAGATGCAGTCATAGAAACTGAATTTTTTTGCCTTAGTTTGAACTATACATACATGGCAAAAAATTCACATTAACTTCATATCATAAATCCTTAAATGGGCTGCACAGACCAGTGGTCAAAAGAGTATTCTATTTAGATGGAGTTTGGGATTATAGAAGAAAATGTAGACAGTCTCTCAAAACAGGCAGCTGGGTAGTGTATCTAAGATCTATTCACATTACATTCAAATTTTGTTTCCTGGTAAGAATGGCAGAATCTATATAGACTCTATACTTCATTTTCTGATGGAGATAAAGCAAAGATGAGAATTGTGCAAAAGTTGTACAAAAACCTGTGACTTTTTTCTGCAAACACGGATAAACAATGCAAAATATAAATAATGCATGATAAGTTACTGTTCTACTGCAAGACTGCAATTAAAATAAAAATAAAAATTTAAGAAAAATGAACAGAAACATGGATCAGAGATTAAAAGTATATATTCACAGTCAGATACACAGAAACACATACACCCCCCCCCCCACACACACACACACATACATCTTCACATTAGTAAGGCTGACACACACACACACACACATGTTTCACTGAACTTTCCAAAGCTAGTGATTACATATGATTTTTTATTGACGAATAAGGCAGTCAAAAATCTCTTGAACAATAGTCTGTGCTGACATCATATGTCCCAGTACTGAATCATTCCAAAATTCCCACCCAGCATCCAGATGGAGTAACTCTTCTGAAACAATATACCCCATCAACTATTTTCAGTTTAGCTGGTAGCTAGCAGTTGGTGGCTGAAGACGGTCTGCTGCCTTGCATCAGAGTGGTAATTTCTGTTTGTCTTACCTGTTTACATTCTGTATTTTCTAGTGTTAATTAGATTCTAATAATTTTAAAGCTTTAATTAGTGTTAGAATTTACTGGATAATCAATGGTTTCCTTATACCATGTGTTATGTAAAAATGTATTTGATATTCCTCCGTGTACTCACACATCTGTCAGTATAATTAATTCTCAAAGTGAATTTCTTCAAAGAAAGAATGTTTTTTGTTCAATTTCAAAATATTGTGGATAGTGGCTTATTAATGTATTCAACTGAAATTGCACTAAAGTGGAGGACTTAAACTGTTGGCATCCAACTTTCAAAATGATAGAGAGAGAGGAGAGAGAGAGAGAGAGAGAGAGAGAGAGAGACTGCTTAGCTAAATGACTATAATACATCGTAAGAGTGGTAAAGTAATTTTAACCCTTGGGGAGATACACTAGTCTGACTGGTTGCAGTGTGTACTCTGAAATCAGGCAGACATTGTAAAAATGATTGTCACTATTAGCTTCTTCTGTGAATTTGTTTGTATATGTGCCTGTGTGTATGTAAAAGTGTGTGTGTGTGTGTGTGTGTGTGTGTGTGTGTGTGTGTGTGTGTGTGTGTGTGTGTGTGTGTGTGTGTGTGTGTGTGTGTGTGTGTGTTTGTGTGTGTGTAGTATTGGTACCTAAACATGCCTATAGTTTTCAGACAGAGGTAGTCATTTTTGATATAGACAAGCCCAAACTCAGTCTACACAGTTCATTTTCTGCATAATATATTACAGTGCTCACAAGAAATTAATTTAGTCCAGTTTTGTCTTTATTAGGTTCATAGGTTCATAGGTAGGTACTGTCCGAGGGCACTTATAAGCCTAGCCAGAGTGTGTCGGCTTTCGCCGACCCATTGATTAATTAACTGATCCTCTGTCAAGCAGAGCCAATGAAGTGATCCCAGGGGTGTATTTTCTGTTACCCATGCAGTCATCGATGTTAGTGAGGGGCACTGCCTGATGTAATTTGGAATTTTGTTCCAAAGCATGGCGAGTCTCTGTGACAGGAATCTATCCCACCAGCATGTTCTATTTATTGTTGTGGTGAGGTTTAGCTCACTAGAGCGCATGGCTCACATGACTTGGATTTCTTTAGGTGGAGCACGTCCATCAATTGTGAGTTGGACATGGCTTTGTAAGTCAGGCAGAAATCACCTCTGAGTAAGCGATATGCCACTGAGTACAGCTGGAGTTTTTTCAGTCGAGCTGCATAGGACATATGTTTGAGGCCATTAATCCTCTTGGTGAGGTACTTTTGTGGTCTTTCCAGCTGTTGGAAGTGTCTTGTGAGGTACACCCAAATGGGGCATTGTACTCTATGATGGCTCTAAGGAGTGATGAGTAAAGGAGCACTATAACCTCTTTATTTCTAGATGCGAACCCTTTAGTAATTAGATGGGCCACATAGAAGGATTTCCTAACTACTGTGGCAATATGATTGCCAAAGGAGAGATTACTATCCACCTGGGTTCCCCAGATCTCTTATTACCTCTTCTGTATTAAGGGGGCTGCCACCTATTTGGTAATTCATGGGTGTTTTGTTTTTCCCAAATGGGATGACTATGCATTTTTTGGCATTTAGCTTGAGGCCATGACTTTGACACCAGGTGTCCGTCTCAGTAAGGCCCTTTTAGGGGATGTCCATGTCAGCCAGAGAGTCAAGTATGGCTCCCAGTTTGCAGTCATCAGTGAACTTGGTTAGCCATAGTCCTCCTGTGTTTGCCTGTACTTCTGAAAAGTATATGCCGAACAGTAGGGGTCCCAGGACCGAGCCTTGCAGGACACCACTTGTGACTGGTTTAGAGTCGGACCTGGAGCCCACTATTCTTACTGTGTGAGTTCTGTCTATAAGCCAGTTGGCAACCCCTCTCGTGATGTAGGGGTTTATGTTCAGGCAGGTGAGTTTTTCTGTAATACCCAGGTGGGGAATGGTGTCGAAAGCCTTGGCGAGGTCAGGGTAGGCTGTGTGAACCACCTTTCCCTCATCTATAGATTTGGCGACTGTCTGGAAGAAGTCAACCAGGTTTAGTAGGCATGATCTGCCCTTAACAAAGCCAAACTGGGTTGGGTCAAGTGTTGGGAGGTTCCCAATGTCTTGGTTAATGAGTTCCATGATGATGCGCTCCATGGCCTTGCAGACCAGGCTAGTCAGGCTTATGGGGTGATAGTTACTAGGGTCAGTTGTGGCCCCTCCTTTGTGGAGAGGAATAACCGTTGCTGTGTGCCATTCTATGGGCACATAGCCTATGGAGAGGCTGAGGTTGAACAGCGTGTTTAGGTGGGGGGTTAGTCCGTTCTGTAGTTCGTGCAAGACGCAGCCTCGGACACCATCTGGTCCCACTGATGCTGTGTTTTTGGCTTTTGAAAGGGCTGTTTTCACCTGTGTGTCTGTGATTTTTGAGACACTACACATTGCCAGTATTGTTGTGGGCCCTTTTGGAGGTGAGAGGGGGGTGAAGTTTGCATTGAATCTATCTGCCAGGATGTTGGCAATATCAGTAGGTTCAGCATATTTTGTGCTATTTTGCACTAGTTCAGTGCATATCTGCCAGTTGCCACTTAGATTCTTAACATAGCTAAAGAAGGCTTTGTGGTTATCTTTTGAATCCTTGGCTATTTATCTTTCAAAGTTAGCCTTGGATGATTTCATGAGGGACCATAGTTTCTTACTGATACTGATCAGGGATGTCTTTCCTTCTTGGGATTTGCATTTTTCTGAACTAGTTTCCTCCTTCTATTGTAGAACCTGTTTATTGCAGGGGACCACCAAACTGGTTTCCTTCTCTTAGAGGAGTGAGTCTTGGTTTTGCTAGGGATGGCACGATCCAGGCATCCTTGTAGGTGCTCACAGAGTGCATTTGTAAAGGTTTCTGCATCTTGGGTAGTGTTATCTTTTAGCGTGGGGGCTGTGAAACTTACCACCTCTGTCTTAAGTAAGGTGAAGTTTGCTTTAGAAAAGTTTTTATACTGTGGTTTCCTTAACTGGAGGAGGTGGTGGGGTGTGGACATCCAGAGTGATTAGTTTATGGTCTGATCTAACAAGTGACGGGTTGCCCTCCAGTGTGGAACACCTGTCGTCCATGTTGGTGATGACCAGGTCGAATATGTTTTCACCTCTGGTAGGGGAGTTTACCAGCTGATCCAGGGAGTTTGAGTTGATGAATTCCAGGAAGCACTGGGCCTGGGAGTTTGTACTTGAGTAGTTTTCCCAGTGAATGGTAGGGTAATTGAAATCACCCAATATATGGGTGTTTGGTAGGACCTTCATGTATTCCAATATCTCCAGAAAGGTGGTGTGGTGGTCCTGGGTCATGGAGGGTGATCTGTAGCAGGCCACAATTTGCATTGCAGATTTGCCCGATGTTAGTTGCACATGGATGATCTCAGAGGTATCATGCTGCGCCACTAACCTGGAGGTGTAGATATCCTTGATGAATATGGATACACCCCCTCCTTTTGTGTTTCAGTCCATGTTCTATGGCCAAAATGTGTGATATGAGTTGTAGCCCAGTAGTGCTGGTGTGCTGTCTGGATCCTTGAACCAGGTTTCAATTACTGCACAGATGTCGACATTCTCCATACTGAGGAGTGCTTTGAATGCGTGCATTTTGAGATTTAAACTCCTGGCTTTGAGTAGCATAACCCTCAGTTTTTTGTTAATTGTGCTGTTTCTGGAGGTGGGTTTGACTTTTGAGCCTTGCCTAAAAAAGGCACTGTGGGGGCAGCAAGAGCTTGGCCAGTATTCGAAAGCCTAGGGGTGACAGGTGCAAGCCGTCTTTTGTGAAGTAACGTGGCTTGTTGAGCATGTTGTCCCAGAATAACAGACACTGGATCCCCTTTGAATGACACCAGAAGCTTAGCCAATTGTTGAAATTGATCATTTTTTGTTTATACTGAGGTATCATTTTGGTTAGGGCAGGATACTACTCAGGGTCAGGGTAATACCAGCCTGGGCTACATGATCAGAGAGCTCTTCCATGTCTCTTTTCATGTAGTCCAGGGAGGTACATCTCAGGTCATTTACACCATGAACAATGACAGAGTCATATTTGTACTTGTTCTGGAGTGACCTGAGTGCTTGTGTTATGTGGCGGATTCTGACTCCCAACAGGCAGCTGACAGTAACCTTCTGCTTGTCCAGCCTAGTGAGTGGGACGTCAGTGTGCCTGACTATAGAATCACCTATTACTAGTGTGTTATGTATGTTATTTCGCCTTAAGGGCTGTGATTGTGTGGCACACTGATTTTGTGTTTTATGTGTTGTCTGGTCTGTGACGGGAGGTGCAGGTTGTTTGGGTGTCTGCTTTGGAGGTCTCTGATGCCTTTGCAGGTTTTTATTTAGAGCCTCCGAGTATGATTTTGTGTATTTGTGTGCATTTTTTGCCAGTGCTGTTTTAGTAGGTCTGTGTTCAGTTGGAGGTGTGGTGCAAGTGTTAACCTTCTTCTCTTGACTGTCTGTTCCATTCTTAGGTGGAGACAGCTTAGCTTCCAGTTTGGCTGTATAATTGCATCTCTCGCATATGTTAGTGTTTTGTAGTAGGAGGAGAGGGCTGTCTGTGTACATGAGGCAGTTGTAACATTGCCTCAGGATACCCAGATTCACCAGCTGAATTGGAGAGTGTACCTGAAGTTGCCCTTTGGTCATGCCTGAATAGTAGGATGAGCTGCTTAGTCACTTGGTTAGTGAGGGATGAATAATGAGCCTTGCCCTGCTCGGCAATCAGTGTCAGGGTATATTAGTGCTTGCTATTAGGTCTGAGCAAGTGCTGGGCGGTAAGATGCTTTTTGAGTGCTTAGGTTGAGAGTTAGACTAGTTTCAAGGGAAAAACTGAAGAGGAGACTTAGTGGAGCCGGGAATAATTTAACTGTAGCTAACTGGCATTGCCCGGTGCGCAAAACTGTGCAAACATGATTTTTATAGTAGGGAAATGAAAGAGATAGAAATTAGCCTAAAATGGCCAATAAACTACTAACTTCTGGGCTGGAACCACTCCTCCAGGGACAGATAGGTTGCTCAAAGCTTCCCTTTCTCACAGGTGAACAGAGAAACTTCCTTCTATCCAAGTAAGGTATGGGCAAGTCAGAAACTATTATCACAGCCCTGAATTCAGCACTAGCCTGAAAATTGGACTATACTAGCTTAGAAAGGCAGGAAACAAGGAATATTTTTTTTTTTGAAAAGATAAGGCAAAAACAGTAAAAAATACACTTAAAACAACTTTAAACTACTACAAACAATCAGAAAAGGTTATCACAGGTAAATATGAGGCAAATGTGCTCATAATGGCATCACAACAGTGATGCAAATTTTCTTGAATGTGTGTAACCTCTGTTATATACTATGAAGAAGTTCACACACAGACCAGGAACACAACATAATAAAATTTTATTTCCAAACACAGAATAATCATAGATTGACTATTAAACAGATGCACAATCGTCTTTCAGGTTAGTACTAAGCTAACTGCCCTTGCGAGCCATTTTAAGCCTAACTAATTATCCCTTGTAAGACTCAAACACTGCACCTTGTGTTTGTAAGGCAAACACCTTAACCATTTGGCCACACTCCCAACATACACTAGTTTGCAATCTTTTCTTTAAGGACCCTACGTGAATTGATCAATATATTGTCCCAACACAACAGATGTAACAGGAATCCGATAAAAGTAAAAACAAGAACCATTTAATTTTAAACACTTTTCATTGCCAAAATGTAGCAACTTCTTCAGAAACACATACAAAGTTTCAAAGAGCAGTGTTTAAATAATTAAGTCATATCACATGATAGACACACCTCTCTCTAATGGATTTTTTTAAAAAGACCTTCACTAAGAAAGCACACTCATTATTCATAAATACATAGTAAACTAGCTGCAAGTTTACCAAAAAACTAAACCAAAACTCTCATCAATTACAGTTTTGAATATTGTTAATTAACCAAACAAAACATTAAGTTCGAAAACATTAAGTTCGAAAAACATTAAGTTCAAACCACAATATACAACCCAACCTCAAGTTCACTCTACTATAAGTTGTTCATACAAGTATAGTTGTGAATATACTCACAAACTAAACTAGTTACCGTTTCAGGCTTATTAATTTCAGTAAGCAAGCAATATTGCAAGCATCGTTCAGTCCTGGGGCCACAAATGCATTTAATTGAATTTGCCATGCTAATTCGTGTTCTTGCAAAAGTAAGTTCAATGGGCCCCCTCTCATATTAGTTTGAATTTGGTCTATAGCCTTAAACAAAAAATTGTGGCCCACATTGTTCGCAATATGTCTTGCCAGTGGATTGTCCATCTTGTTGACAGAAAAAGCATAGGTGTGTTCATACACCCTGTCCCGCAATCTACGTTCAGTCTTCCCCTCGTAGAATGCGGGGCAGCACACACACCTTGCTATATATACAACCAGTCTAGAATTACAGTTAAGTTTGAATTTAATTTCAAACTTGTAGCCATTAGTACCAAATGTATTACCAACTTCTATGAATCTACACATCCTACAAGATTCATGCATAGTCATCCCTGCATATCTATGTGTTTTAGTCTGATGGCCACCAGTTTCAAGTAAATTCTTGAGGTTATAGCCTCTATGGAAAACTATATTTGGAACTGAACCCAATTTCCTAAATAGTAAATTGTCACTTAGAATAAACTGCCAGTTTTTGTATAAAATAGATCTAACGTGGCCGCTATCTAAACAAAAAGTGGTAATGAATCCACCCTTAAAGTTAGAAACTGAGGTTTGTGATATCTAATTCACTAGAAAGGCTATCCTCCATATGGGGGGCCAGTCCATCATTACCTAAGTTGTTTAAGCAAAGGATGGGGGAAACAACTCCTAGTCTCCTTTTTTCTGAGACTTCAATGACTAAAGATCCGACTAATTCGCTAGGGTACCCACGCTGTTCAAACATCCTACTTAACAAATCACATTCCTGGTGGAAGTCAAACTCAAGTGTAACCATCCTAGCTGCCCTAATTAGTTGGCCTTTTACAATAGATCGCTTCTGGTGAAATGGGCCACAAATTTTTGTTTAAGGCTATAGACCAAATTCAAACTAATATGAGAGGGGGCCCATTGAACTTACTTTTGGAAGAACACGAATTAGCATGGCAAATTTGATTAAATGCATTTGTGACCCCAGGACTGAACGATGCTTGCAGTATTGCTTGCTTACTGAAATTAATAAGCCTGAAACGGTAACTAGTTTAGTTTGTGAGTATATTCACAATTATACTTGTATGAACAACTTATAGTAAAGTGAACTTGAGGTTGGGTTGTATATTGTGGTTTGAACTTAATGTTTTTCGAACTTAATGTTTTGTTTGGTTAATTAACAATATTTAAAACTGTAATTGATGAGAGTTTTAGTTTAGTTTTTTGGTAAACTTGCAGCTACTTTACTATGTATTTATGAATAATGAGTGTGCTTTTTTAGTGAAGGTCTTTTTAAAAAATCCATTAGAGAGAGGTGTGTATGTCATGTGATATGACTTAATTATTTAAACACTGCTCTTTGAAACTTTGTATGTGTTTCTGAAGAAGTTGCTACATTTTGGCAACGAAAGGCGCTTAAAATTAAATGGTTCTTGTTTTTACTTTTATCGGATTCCTGTTACATCTTTTGTGTTGGACAAGGTGCTGCTGACTTGGTCTTTGTTTTTTAGTTGTTTATTGTTTCTCAAGTTTTATTTGTAGTATGGCGTCTGGAGCCAGCAGCAGCCAGAGTAGCCCTACACTGTTCGGTACACAGCTGCAAACCAAACTGGGGAATCTGACACAGTTAATTAATGCCATGAGCCAGCATATGGATGGCTTCTCTGCTCGTTTGGAGAGGGTGGATATTGTTTTAACCCAACAACAGCATTCTTCTCAGAATGCAATTCTACAAGTGACCTCAAGTGGTGTTTCTACTAGTAGCCTGAGACTTATTACACCTAATAGTAATGGACTAAGAGTAGGTGTATCTTGTGCTGACATTACACCAGGTCAGCGGGTACCATCTGAAGTTCGACACACGGACAGTACTGACGAACCTGAGTCTAATACATCAAGTGACAACAATGGAAGGCTTATTGGAGCTCCTAATCTTAATGAGTGGATCAAGGACACTTCTACATTTTGCTTTAAGTCATGGTCTGACCAGGAGCAACTGGCCGAGACTAACAATGGACAACAGGTTGGTGTCATTGGTTTAAATGAGAAGCTTAAAATTCTTGACACCAAGTCATTAAAATTTAAAAAAAAACAATTATAATTGATGTATTTTAAGGAGTGTCTGGACCAACATATTGTGCCAAAAGGGTTGTGTATTTACTGGTACCCAACTGGCTTGATCCCAGATTCACTGTTTCACTTAGAACTTAATTCCTTGTTCGATCAACAAGGATTTGATCTAATGCAACTTATGATCAAACATTACCAGTTACAGATAGATGCTTTGGCCTGCGAAGTTTCAACTTTGAACAACGACATAGTGACTAATGGTGAATTTTTCAGATACAAGTGTGACTATGACCGCTCTTTTTCTAGCATTAACCAGCTGTTGGACAGGCTGAAAAGTAACAAAGTTAAAAAGATGAAAAGGGATAGACTAGCTTATGATAATGGATCTGCTTACCCTAAACTGTCTCTTGCTCAAATTTCTAACACAATTAAATCTTTTACTGTTGTACAGCAATCTAATAATGTGGGCCAGTCTGTTGATGTTAACCAGACCGTCATTAGACGTAGTGAACGGATCTGTAATAACAACAGTAACAATTATAATCGTAACCAACAACAAGTGACTAACAACAACAGTACCCCTGTCAATAGTAATTGTGAAAATTTTCCAAAAGACATTTCTACAGGGGCAATTCCAAAGAACAGATCATTTCAACAGAATCAGAAGAGCAACCAACACAATTTCAAATGGAGGAAATAACAACTGAAAAAATTCCAGCTTTGAACATTGTTACTAACAGAAATGGTGACTTTAACATCTATAACTTTTCATCAATTTCTATTGATCCTAATTTGGTTAACTTATTAGCTAAAGGTAGCACATTTGTACCTGATAAATCATTCAACCTAGTCAAAACAGTTATGGATCTAACATTTTTTGTGAAGAAGTTAAACTTTAATTTACTATTTGGTAATAGTAACCCTGGTGATCATGGGTTAAGGGTGGCTAGTACTTACAACCCCCCATTACACCCTTCTTTGAAGATGTTTGAACAAGTGTGTGAACTAGATTTCAGACACTTGTCGAAGTCCCAGAATGTCTTTTCATCGAAAAGGTTAAATAATGTGAATCAAAGTGAAAATTTATTATTGCAATCTTTGAGCAATGCTAATGTACAGGTGGTTAAACCCGACAAGGGTGGGGGATTAGTAGTATTCGACCATCATGACTATACAGTGAGAATGCGTAACTTGTTAGATGCTGATGCATATTCTAAAGCTTCTTTGAGTGAGGTTAATACCGCTTATAAACAGATCAGAGGTTACTTTAATGACCTCTTTATTGATGGCACTATTGACATCGACACATTTAATTTTATTTCTCTGCCTTGGCCAAAAATCCCAATCATGTTTGGGATACCTAAAATCCACAAGGATGTGTTCAACCCTCCCATGAGACCATTGATAGATGGGAGGGGTTCTATAACATATCCCTGTGCCAAGGTAGTGGATAGTATTTTGAAAAAATATCTTGTGTCAGAACCACAAGTATGCAATGATTTGTGGTCTTTCCTAGAAAGTATTAACAAATTGGAATTTAATGCTAGTCATAATTTTTTAACTATTGACGTTAAAGACTTGTATACTTCGATTCCACATGCAGAAGGGATAGAATGGGTCAGCCTTTGCTTAGATCTAAGGATGCTCCACTACACAAAATTACTTTAGTGGAGTCTTTATTGGACATTATTCTTACGAATAATTACTTTTTTATCCGACAAAGAATTTTATTTACAGAAACGAGGTGTTGCTATGGGGTCACCCTGTGGTGCCAGTTTTGCTAACCTGGTAATGTGGTAATGGCGTACTAGGGAAAAAAACTTTTGTTTTCAAATCTGAGCTCTCCAGGGCGAACCTCGTTTTTTACACCTGGTTCTTGGATGACATCTTTGTGTTATTTAATGGTAATGATACACAGGCTAAAACATTTATTTCTTTCTTGAATTCTACAACTGAATTCTTTGTATTTACATCTACATTCCATACAGGTACAATTTATTATTTAGCCGTCAAACTGTCAAAAGACAAAGTCAATAAGAGGTATGTATCCCAGATGTTTAGAAAACAAACATATTGTAACTCATTTCTACACTTTTCTAGCTGCCACCCATTTCACCAGAAGCAATCTATTGTAAAAGGCCAACTAATTAGGGCAGCTAGGATGGTTACACTTGAGTTTGACTTCCACCAGGAATGTGATTTGTTAAGTAGGATGTTTGAACAGCGTGGGTACCCTAGAGAATTAGTCGGATCTTTAGTCAGTGAAGTCTCAGAAAAAAGGAGACTAGGAGTTGTTTCCCCCATCCTTTGTTTAAACACCTTAGGTAATGATGGACTGGCTCCCCATATGGAGGATAGCCTTTCTAGTGAATTAGATATAACACAAACTTCAGTTTCTAACTTTAAGGGTGGATTCATTACCACTTTTTGTTAAGATAGCAGCCACGTTAGATCTATTTTATACAAAAACTGGCAGTTTATTCTAAGTGACAATTTACTATTTAGGAAATTGGGTTCAGTTCCAAATATAGTTTTCCGTAGAGGCTATAACCTCAAGAATTTACTTGAAACTGGTGGCCATCAGACTAAAACACATAGATATGCAGGGATGACTATGCGTGAATCTTGTAGGATGTGTAGATTCATAGAAGTTGGTAATACATTTGGTACTAATGGCTACAAGTTTGAAATTAAATTCACACTTAACTGTAATTCTAGACTGGTTGTATATATAGCAAGGTGTGTGTGCTTCCCCGCATTCTACATGGGGAAGACTGAATGTAGACTGTGGGACAGGGTGTATGAAAACACCTATGCTATTTCTGTCAACAAGATAGACAATCCACTGGCAAGCCATATTGCAAACAATGTGGGCCACAAATTTTTGTTTAAGGCTATAGACCAAATTCAAACTAATATGAGAGGGGGCCCATTGAACTTACTTTTGGAAGAACACAAATTAGCATGGCAAATTTGATTAAATGCATTTGTGGCCCCAGGACTGAACGATGCTTGCAATATTGCTTGCTTACTGAAATTAAGAAGCCTGAAACAGCAACTAGTTTAGTTTGTGAGTATATTCACAACTATACTTGTATGAACAACTTATAGTAGAGTGAACTTGAGGTTGGGTTGTATATTGTGGTTTAAACTTAATGTTTTTCAAACAATGTTTTGTTTGGTTAATTAACAATATTCAAAACTGTAATTAATGAGAGTTTTGGTTTAGTTTTTTGGTAAACTTGCAGCTAGTTTACTATGTATTTATGAATAATGAGTGTGCTTTTTTAGTGAAGGTCTTTTTAAAAAAATCCATTAGAGAGAGGTGTGTCTATCATGTGATATGACTTAATTATTTAAACACTGCTCTTTGAAACTTTGTATGTGTTTCTGAAGAAGTTGCTACATTTTGGCAACGAAAAGCACTTAAAATTAAATGGTTCTTGTTTTTACTTTTATCGAATTCCTGTTACATCTGTTGTGTTGGGACAAGGTGCTGCTGACTTGATCTTTGTTTTTCAGTTGTTTATTTTTTCTCAAGTTTTAATTGATCAATATATACTTTACCACCAACACCATTTTAGTTTAAAGCCATTTACCTGGGTAAAATGGGATTTTAGTTTCTAAATTCATATATCCATTGATGAAATATCTTTATTAAGTGTTGAGATACAACCGGACATATTTTGTGTTGGTTCAGAAATTATGCTATTACTCGCTGGTCAGCAAGTATGATCTTTCATTTTCTTATTCAATCAGGTACCAGAAACAAATTTTACTGAGTGCAGATACGACATTTTGTTTTGTACTTTGTTTTTACTAGGAAGCAAAATGCAATATTTTAAAGTGACTGTAGAAACACACCATTTGCCATTGTACTACTAAATATAAACAATGGGAAAGAAACTGTTCCAGTGGAAGAAAATGGTTTATAGTTCCCAACACATCAGATCGTAGAAACATTGTTTACAGGTGTTTACTAGGCTAACAACCATAAGGGCCTTTTATGCCTAGCCATGCATCCCAAATCTCTGACAAGTTCTGGTACCTTTGATAAGTTTAAGCAGAGACCTGGGAGATGAACCATTTACAGGTTGCCTGTGTCCATTAGAGACATAGGTGCCAAGCGAGGGATGAATTTTATGTTCTCCATACAATTGTCCAAGTTGCACTTGAATTGGCTTAGGGAGGAACTCTGCTTCACATGTATGGGGAGCCTGTTCCAGAGATGGGGTAGTCTCTGGGATACATAACTGTCTCTCCAGTGAGTTCTATTTATATGACAGGCAATGTTTAAACCTTTAGAATGGGTAATTCTGGTGCTGTTTGTTTTTTGGATATTCATGTGGTCCATTGGAGTGGTATCTGACAATGCCCTCTATGCCAGGAATAGATCTCCTCTCAACAGCCTGTAGGAGACAGAATACAGGGAAAGAGCCTTGAGGTGGTCTAAATAGGACACTTTACTTACACCCTGTATATTGGAACAACACTAGGCAAGCAATCACAGGGATCATAAGATGCTTAGCCATATACACCCTTAAGTAGACATACTTAAAAGTTGTCATCTGACTTTATGAGCACTTAGTAGTGTTCATCTGCCAAATCAAGTCAGACTGTACATGATAATCCTGGTGTAAATTTGTGTCTGCCAATCCGATCATCAAGACTAGCCTTAAAACAAACAAGATAGTACTTTACCAGATCTGTACTTCTAACCTAATCAATAGGCTGTGAATATGTTACAGCAGTTCAGTGTTACAGTGAATAACAGTCTCATTAAGTATGAGGCTGCAATGACTAAAATTAAATGTTTCTGTAATTACCAATAGATTAGGCTCAAAACATTCTGATGACATGATTGCATGTTTTTATGTTTTGGTGGCTAAATGCAGGTTCTGAAGTAGTCAGGATGCATATGTGTCCTGTGCAGGAAATTTGATGATTGCTTTCTATACATACATGCCATTACTGCATAGGTGTTTTAGTTCCTTTGATTTATAGATTAGTACTAGGCTAACTGCCCTTGTGGGCCACTTTTAGCCTAGCTAGTTACTCCATGTGAGAATCAAACCCTGCACCTTATGCTTGTAAGGTAAACACCTTAACCATTATGCCAACCACCCACCCCTACCACCTTTGATTCATCCTAAGTATGCTATGGAATATTTTTTCAATTCTTTGCCTTCCTTGAGTGTTACACTCTTTGAAAACAATAATATGGAGACAAAGAAATCAGCTTGATAATCATGCCTCTCAACTGTCCCTGATTTTCAGGGACGTCCCTGATTTTGACTCAAATTTTAGCTCTGTCCCTCTTAATCCCTCCTAAAACTAGTGACATTTGGAGGAAAGGTGATGAATTACACTTAATGAATAATGACAATAATTAAGAGTTATAGACTTCTTTTACTTTAGAAAATGTGTATTAATTCATATGCTCTGATTCTGTCAATGTTTGAAGTTAATAGCACTAATATTTTAAAGGTGTCCCTGATTGTCCCTGATTTTGTCTTGATTTGTCCCTGATTTTGTCTTGACTTGTCCCTGATTCTGTTGAAATTTGTCCCCGATTGGTTGAGAGGTCTGAGCTTGAAGCCACATTACCGCCAAGCTTAGACAGAACACAAAATGAAGACATTCTGAGAAGGATGTACATATAAATTTCACACCCACACTTAAAATCTGCTTTATTTACAAGCTCTCTATATAAGGGACCAAAAGTTTGTTTTTATGGAGCTTGCATACTAACCTTAGTATGCTATACTCTCTTAATTCAGTTACATATACCTTGGTTCCCTGTTATCAAAAATATTTAATAAGCACATCATTCACAGAGGGCAAGTAGTCCAATTATATCTCATGCCCTTCCTTTTAGAAATAAACACAGGATGGATGTCATTTGATTCTTTCCCACCAGCTAGTCCTTTCAATCACCAAGCACTGACTGTACTTGGGTGATTGACGAACATATTCAATAATCAATACACCATTTAGCTGTCAGTGTTTTCCTTTGAATTTTGTTGTTAAGCAGCACAGACAATTCAGCATGTTGAGTTTAATTACAGAGCTGTTAGCATTTTGAGTGCTGCGCTATTTCTTCAATATGTTTATCATCAAGTACAGTGTGACAATCACTTCCATCAATCCCATTGAGTAAAGGACATACCCATTTTTTACTTTGATTGCTCAGGTACATATCCTAGAGCTGATGTGTAAATTATCTCCATCAGCAAAAGAGGTAAGTACAATTTCTTTTGTGATAATGTACAGGCAAGTCAATTCTTGTATATCATGAGACAAACGTTTTACAGGTTGTTTATTTTCATGAAGTCATTATCTTCAATTTATTTAAAGGATACACTTAAATACAATCTATGGACTACAGAAAGAATCCATTGTGTTTGCATAAACTGCTTAAGCACTAAGGTGCCGTTTAAATTATTATTTAAATCTTACTCAAAAGCATGTATAGCCACAATGAGAAAGACCTCATTATAGGAAAATTTGCATATCTCTGAATCAAGTATAATTATTTCCA
>NC_056730.1:446428599-446518293 GCF_019279795.1 Protopterus annectens
TCAACATAGCGGTGTAATGTCCACCTCACTCTTAGATGAGCGTTTTTTAGTATTTTGTTACATGCCAGCAACTATATCTTGCCCACAATATTTTTGTATTTATGCAAGCAGTGTTTTTCAAGGGTGGAGGTGGGGTTAATATTACCATTTTGCTTTTAAACACACTGTGCTTTCCAGGATGGAAATGATAGTTGTAGCTATGTAGTCTCTCTCTCTCTTTCTCTTTTCCAACAGAACATGTAAACAGATATATGACCAGTTTTGTATTATTACTGTTGTAAAAATAAATAAGCAACCAACCAAAAGCTTTTGAAAATGAATAATGAAATTTTGTAATTACGTAAATTAAGCAACATGCTTTGCAAATTAAATAATTATACCAATAGAAACTGACTCCAACAGTTGTTGAGATTGGTTTTCAAAGAAAGGGTTAATTTACTTTCAAAAATTCTTGAGGAGCATGCACAATTTTTTTTAGATATCTGCCCCCTTTCTTCATTGATTAACAATGTTTTGACCCTTTACTTCACGCTGAGTTAAAAGTTTAAATCCAAATCACTTGGCAATATCTTGCAGTGAGGTGCAGGGCTGACTGGTATGTGAATACCCAAGGTGACCGTCATGCTCCAGCCCTCCCTGCTTCCTGTTTTTCAAAGAGGTCAGTATACTATGGACAGTGAGGCACACAGCAAAAAAAAAATCTCTATACTTCCACCCACCCACAACTCACCCAAATTAATCCTCCCATATCATTGATCCTCACCCATTAACCACTGTGTTTTACTTCCAGACAATAAAGAAAAAAAAAATGATAGAAATTTTTCTGAAGCAAATCCGCAATTGTACCCCCTCTCCTGCACATAGCCTATAATTATGCCTCATCTCAATGTACAGTAAACACATTATAATTCCCTGGCACTATGTATATCACCTTTGCCTTCCTAAAATTACCACATTTGAAGTCTAAAAAACATTCATAATAAAGCCAATCCCAAATATTAACAAGCCAGGTAATGGAGGGAGTACTATTCCAGAACCAACATGGATTTTGGTCAGGTAGAGGATGATGACAGCATTCCATACACTTACAATCATATACTTCAATCACCTAATCAAAGTATTCAACCTTGATGATCACCTCCCCACTAAACCCTTTGAATACTGTAGGAATTAGCCTATGTTTTGCCACAGGTACTAATTTATAGGTTAGTGTTGTTCTTATGTTTTGTAGTGCAGTAACCCCACACTTTTTGTCTGGAATCATAAACCACTAGTCTAGGTTGATGAAATGAGTTGGATGTATGGAAGATACAGATCCAACAAACTGCCACCTAAATTTCTGGCTTATAGCTAATTCCCCATTCCTTTGTGCTGTTATGAAGTATATCAGTCACTTTGTAATGAAGTACATTCTATAAGCTCAATCCACCTTTGCTCTTGATCAAGAACAGCCCCAAAATCCATCCATAAGTTTAGCCAAGCTGCTGTTCTAGGACTATTCTCTATCAGCATCTCAGTAAAGTCAAAACAGCAACCCATCTTAGGTGTTAAGTCATTTATTGCCTGAGGTGTATTTTCTGTGTTGCATTTTCAGTACAGACCTCACTTCTGTGAATTTGTGCATAACTGATATAGCTAAATTCTCCTAGCTGAGTTGGATGTTATTACCTACTATCTGATATTCCAAACTGGTAAGTATACCTTTTTGCAGCTCGATTTGCACTGTGCTGTATTTATATATATTTGCTTTATTATTTATATATTTGCTTTATTGTCTCTGTCCTGTTGTCTGCACTGTTTGTTGCACTGTTTGTTTTTCCCACCCTCCCTCTGAAGTGTGGCTGTAGTCTTAAGCTTGGTGGCTTTGGAATTGGCCACTCCTGCTGTAAATCTGATTTTGGTCACTGCTCCCAGTCCAATCTCATTTGATCATTCAACATAGTGCAGTGAGATCATTTGGGTAGGACTACCCTCTTACGTCTTTGACTTTGAACACTCCTCCCTCTCCTATCTCATCAGCTCAACGTATTAAGCAGAGAGAGAGAGCATTTGGGAAGGCCATCCCCCTTAGTTCCCTAATCTTAAACTATCTTCTATTTCCTCCCTTTCCACCTAAAAATACACTTTATTTAGCTGCTTTTTCTGTAATTGTGTTTTTCATACTTTATTACCTTATTTTTGCTGTGTGCTCTTAAGTGTTCAAGTGTTTTTATTCTGGTGCATTTATTACTGTTTGTTAGTAGCTTAATTAAATGTATCTGTTATTCTAAACATTTTAGATTTGGTCTTAGCATTTGTGCTTCAGGCCAGTTACTTTACATTTAAGAAGGTTCTTGTGGTCTACACTCTTGTGGACAAACCCTTATCAAAACCTCTCTCCATAAGTCCACTCAAGCATTCAGAACACTATGCCTGAACAATTCATATCACTTTCTCCTGGCAATCTGGTCAACATGGGCATACTGAGACAGTGTAGCAACTGCCTCATGTTTACTGACAACCCTCTTCTCCTAGCACATAATTCTTCCACCTGTGAGAAGTGCATGCACATCAGTAACTTGGAGTCCATGCTGTCTCACGCCACAGTCAGTAATCCTGACAAAATGGAGATTGTCAGCACAAATACCACACCACTCACATCACACAGCCAAGCACAACACACATGCACCTATGCAAAGGTCCCCAACAAAAACTTACCTAAATAGCAGAGACCTCATAAACATTCCACACACAACACCAAACACATCACACACAGCAGACAACACACCAGTGTCTCACAAACACAGCCCATAAGGCAAAACAATAAACCATCACAGCCCACAAGACATAACAATAAACCAAATATACTAGTCATTGGTTACTCAGTTGTGAGACACACTGATGTGCCCCTCACCAGGCTCAACAAGGAACAGGTCACACTCAGTTGTCTGTCTGGTGCCAGAATCCACCACATCATGGACGGACTTAAGTGTCTGCACAAATACATGTGAGAGATGCAACTATATAGCCAAACTGGAGGCTGAGCTCTCTCAACTCAGGACTGGCAAGACCAGACAGGAGGAGAAGGAAACCACGCACACCACAAACCCAGTTTCACATAGAACTATCACAACTGCAAAACAAACACATAAACACACAAAGACATACTCAGAGGCACTGATCAAAAATCTACCAAAACTACAGAGGCCTCCAAAGCAGACACCCAAGCAACTGCCACCTCAAGACATAAGACATGCAACACATAGTTCTCAAAGTCAGTGTGCTAAACAGTCACAGCCCTTAAGGCCAAACACAATGCCAGACACACTTGTTATAGGTGACTCCATAGTCAGACACACTGGCGTCCCACTCACCAGACTGAACAAGGAAAAGATCACAGTTAGCTGCCTGTCAGGTGCTAGAATCCGCCACATAACACAAGCACTCAGGTCACTCCACAGCAAGTACAAGTATGACTCAGTCATTGTCCATGCCGGTGTGAACGACCTGAGATGTACCTCCCTGGACTACATGAAAAGAGACATAGAGAAGCTCTCAGATTATGTAGCCCAGGCCGGTATGACCCTGACCCTGAGCAGTATCCTACCCTCACCAAGAATGATGCCACAATACAGAGACAAAATGATCAGCTTTAATAATTGGCTTAATTACTGGTGTCATTCTAAGGGGATCCAATGTCTGTCTGCCTGGGATGACATGCTTGACAAGCCACGCTGCTTTGCAAGGGACGGCTTGCACCTGTCACCCCTGGGCTTCCGGATATTGGCAAAGGCTCTTGCCACCCCATAGTGCCTTTTTAGGCAAGGCTCAAATGATAAACCTACCGCCCTAGAAAACAAAAATGGAGAAAAACTAAGGGTAATACTGCTCAATGCCAGAAGTCTAAACCTCAAGATGCATGCCCTCAAAGCCCTCCTCAGTATGGAGAACATCGATGTTTGTGCTGTGACTGAAACCTGGTTCAAGGCTCCTGAGAGCACCCCAGCACTATCAGGTTATACCTCATATCATGCGTTCCGGCCCCAAAATCCGGACCGAACTACAAAAGGAGGGGGAGTATCCATATTCATAAAGGATACCCACACCTCCAGGTTAGTGGCAATGCACGAAGCATCGGAGACCATCCAGGTGCAATTAACCATAGGTAAAACTGCCCTACAGTTTGTAACATGCTACAGACCACCTTCTCAAACTCAGGAAACCCACACAGCCTTCCTGAAGACACTGGAGAGTATAAATGTCTCTCCAAACACCATCATATTGGGTGACTTCAACTACCCAAACATAGACTGGGAACATTACTCAAGCCCCAACACCCTAGCCCAAAGGTTCCTTGAGTTCATAATCTCAAATGCTATGGAACAACTAGTCACCATTCCCACAAGAGGAGAAAATATACTAGACCTGATCATCACAAACATGGGGACAAAATGCTCCACACCGGAAGTATATCCTTCATTGGTGAGATCAGACCATAAATTAATCTCACTGGAGATCCACATCCCGCCCCACCCCAGCAAAAGACTACAGTGAAGAACTTCTCAAAAGCAAACTTCACACTTCTTAAGACTGGAGTGGTATCCTTCAAGGCCCCCGAGCCAGTGGAAACCACAACCCACGCTGCTGAAACCCTTACAAATGCCTTCTACGAGCACCTCCAGGAATGTATGGATCAAGCAATCCCTAATAAAATCAAGACCTTTTCCACCAAAGGCAGGCGCTCGGTCTGGTGGACTCCAGCCATAAACAAACTCTACAACAAGAGGAGAAAGCTACTACATGACAGAGCAAAATCCCTAAATGGGAAGGCATCTCTGATCAATACTAGCAAAACTACGATCACTCATAAAATCATCCAAGGCCAACTTTGAGAGAAAAATCGCTAATGACACAAAGACAATCATAAAGCCTTCTTTAGCTATGTTAGAAACCTGGGTGGAAACTCCCAGATATGCTCAGAATTAGTCCAAAATGATAAAAAATCACTGAACCCACAGACATTGCCAACATACTGGCAGACAGGTTCAGTGCAAATTCTCCTCCTCTCCCCAAAGGAGAAATATCTATCCCACCAGAGTCTAGCCTCCCAAACATCTCAGATGCCCAGGTGAGAGCTGCTCTCTCTAAAGCAAAAAACACAGCATCAATGGGACTGGATGGTGTCCCCGGCTGTGTGCTACACGAACTCAATGAGGAACTAAACCCACACATAAGGCTGCTGTTTAATCTTAGCCTTACTACAGGATACGTACCCAAAGAATGGCGTACGGCAACTGTGGTCCCACTCCACAAAGGCGGTGCTTCTACAGATCCTGGAAATTACCACCCCATAAGCTTGACGAGCCTTGTCTGCAAAGCTATGGAGAGGATCATAATGGAACTCATAAATAAAGACATTGGGGACCTACAGACACTGGATCCTACCCAATTTGGCTTTGTCAAGGGCAGATCCTGCCTCTTGAACTTAGTCGACTTTTTCGAAACAGTCACTAAGGCCATTGATGAGGGTAAGGCAGTTCACACAGCCTACCTTGACCTAGCAAAAGCATTCGACACAATACCCCACTCAGGCATCATAGAAAAGCTCACCAGCTTAGATGTAAACCCATATGTCACAAGATGGGTTGCAAACTGGCTCAAGGACAGAACACACAGGGTTAGAGTTGCTGGTGCCATGTCAGACTCTAAGCCGGGTCACGTCGTTTCCCACAGGGCTCAGTCCTGGGCCCCTCTTGTTCGGCATTTATTTTTCTGAAGTGCAGGCAAACATAGGGGATTGTGGCTGACAAAATTTGCAGATGACTGCAAACTGGGCACCATAATTGACACTCCATCAGACACAGACATCCTCCAGAAAGGTCTCATAGAAATGGATAACTGGTGCCAAAGCCATGGCCTTAAGCTAAATGCCAAAAAATGTATAGTCATACCCTTTGGGAAAAACAAGGTAACCCTAATTACCACATAGGTGGTAATCCATTAAACACGGAAGAAGTTATCAGGGACCTGGGGACCCAAGTTGACAGTAACCTCTCTTTTGACACTCACATTGCCAAAGTGGTTAGGAAGACCTTCTACATTGCCCACCTGATCATGAAGGGATTCACATCCAGATCAGGAGAGGTCATTGTACCCCTGTACTCTTCACTTATCAGACCAATGATTGAGTACAACACCCCATTGAATGTACCTTACCCGACACCTGCAGCAGTTGGAAAGACCCCAAAAGTTCCTCACCAAAAGGATAAAGGGCTCAAACATATGTCATACGATGCCCGACTGAAGAAACTCCAGCTCTATTCAGTCGCATACCGTCTGCTCAGAGGTGATCTGTGCCTGACATACAAGGCCATGTCCAACCCGGAATTAATGGACATGCTCCACCTCAAAAAATCCAAATCCACCAGAGCCACGAGAGCAAGAGACTTAAACCTCAACACGGATATAAATAGGACATGCTGGAGGGACAGATTCATCACCCAGAGACTCCCTACACTATGGAACAGAATCCCAGTCCATGTGAGGCAGAGCCCCTCACTGACTCTGTTCAAGAGAAATCTTGACGAGTGGATGGGAGATCATAGGTTTACCCCGGGAATCATCTCTGTATCACTGCTGGACAGAGGCACAGCAAACTAATGGGTATAGTATTCTCATCCTAAGGGGTGGTGAAAGCCACACACACTCTAGCTAGGCTTATAAATGCCCTAGGGCAGATAGCCTAGTATGAACCTATGAACCTATGAACCTATGCACAACAAGCACAAGTATGACTCTGCCATTGTACATGTTGGTGTGAATGACTTGAGACATACCTCCCTGGACTATATGCAGAGAGACATGATTGAACTCTCAGAATATGTGTTCCAGGCAGGTATAACCATAGCCCTAAACAGCATCCTACCTTCACCAAGAATAATACCACAATACCAACAAAAAATTATTGACTTCAACAATTGCCTTAATTTCTGGTGTCATTCCAAGGGGATCCAGTATCTGTCTGCCTGGGATGACATGATCGACTGGCCTCGATGCTTTGCCAGAGATGGCCTTCACCTGTCACCACTGGGTTTTCCAGATCCAGGCCGAGGATCTTGCCTACCCCATTGTGCCTTTTTTTAGGAAATCTCCCAAAGACAAACCTTCCAACTTAAAAGATCTGTCCAAAAGTAAATTGAAGGTCATGTTGCCTAACACTAGGAGCCTTAACCTGAAAATGGACTCACTGGAGGCCCTCCTTGCACTGGAAGATGCTGATGTCTGTGCAGTCACAGAAACATGATTCAGGGCTGTGGAGAGCACCCTTGCCTTACCAGGCTATACCACATTCCACACATTCTGACCCCAAAATGAGGTTGGGAAGACTAAGGGTGGTGGTGTCTCCATCTTCATTAAGGACAGGCACACCTCCAGACTGGTTTGTCAGCATGATGCACTGGAACTACTCCAGAAATGTCTGACAGTTGGCAAGACACCCATCTAAGTTACAGCTAGCTATAGACCCCCCCTCAATGACTCAGGACACCCACTGCTCTTACCTGGATCTACTTAACTCCATCAAGGTACCCCCTAACACCCTGATCCTTGGTGGCTTCAATTACCCCACCATAGACTGGGTGAACTATTCTAGCAATAATGCACTCTCTCAATGATTCATCAACTTCATCAATTCTCATAGACTACGTGAACTATTCTAGCAGGAGTGATCTGTGTCTCGCCTACAAGGCAATCTCGGACCCTGCTTCCTAGAGATGCTCCATATCCGTAAGTCTGACTCCTCATGTACTACTTGCTCAAAAGGCCTGAGTCTAATATGCAACATCAACAAAACCTGCTGGAGAGACAGGTTTGTTTCCCAGAGGCTGCCCCATCTCTGGAATAGACTTCCCATACACATCAAACAGAGCACCTCACTGATTCTCTTCAAGCACAACCTTGATGAGTGGATGGGAAACCACAAATTTGTCCCAGGGTTTCCACCTGTGTCCCTCACTGACAGGTGCAACAGGTGCTGACTGAGGTTTCTTTTTGAGGATAAACTCCTGGCTAGGCTTGGAAGAGCCCCAGGGCCATAAGCCTGGTAACCTCCTATGATCCTATCATCCTATGTACATCATCCTCATCTTCATTCCTACAAGCAGGCAAAGCATCAAATCATCACAATTCTGCTTCATTTGCCAGATCCATCAGATACCAGAGACACTAATTGAACAAGGGTTACCTGGATTATTGGCAGGGCTTTATTCCTTTGGAGATGGTTTTGGTTTCAGGATGTTATTGCTGATAGGATATTTAAAATTCAAACATGACCTTCCAACTCCTTATCTATACTTACCCAAGTTATTCCTCAAGACTGTATTATCTTCATTTCTCTCTTCCTCCTTGTCAATTAACTCCATACAGTCCTTCAGACCCTACCACTAATTCTGTATGTTAATGATGTGGTAATTTTCCATTCTATCCAGTCTCACTAGGTTAAGAAAGAGTTATAACATAATCCTGAACTACTCCCATATTTGCTAATGGATAACAACTTCCTGTGAAATACCTAAAAAAATCCTTGATCTTTGGGATCATAAGAAATTATGTTAGTTTCTCCATGAATGTCACATAACTTGCAGTAACTAGGATCCACTAAAAAGAATTCATACTTTCAGTACCTTCTAAATATACTTGATTAAAATTTTAATTTTCATCACCAAGCAGAGATCACAAAATCCAAAATTAAATTGGCAAAAAAAAAGAAAATAACACTAGCACTTTAAAACTTCCTACCTTCAAAACGACAACTCGCAAATGAGAATGTATTCCTGCTGAGTATGGTATGCCAAGAATCTCGATAACTGGGAAAAACAACTTATGTTCTCTGCAAGTTACTGCTGACAATATATGCAGATTTATCTCCTTAGCTCAGATCTATCCTGCCTAGGGCTAAGTGGTACCAACCTAGCAAAGGTCCATCTTATTTCTTGGATCAGTAGGTGATAAACTAATCATAGAAAAACTCTTTCCCATTCATTGTCAATGAATTTACCTCTTTTTCACCAAACTAAAGTCTAAGATCCATATCTTCCACATGCACATAAAACACCACTTCTCCATTCACAGATTTGCAATTCTTGCCCCAAAACTTTGGGAATCACTTCCTCTAAACTCAAAGCACTGAACTCTTACATTAAATTCTGTACCCAGCTTAGAAATTTCATATTCAAAGAAGCAACCCGCAACTGCTTTAGGAACAACAAAAGTTAATCGGCCATCCGATACATGGTAGTCAATTCTCTTTTAAACAGCTGAACAGGTTTCCTGGGTAAGATAGCCAAACTACTCCTCTAATCATGTCTCCATATTTCTTGCTCCCTACTTTTTTCATTTTTCCTTTTTGTCTCATTAACTTGTCATTATAAAAGAGAGTTTTCCATGACAAATAGCAAAATCATTTAAGTAAGTTTGTACTGGTGATATATAAACGACCAAGTAAACAATCAAGTAACTAATTGACTAACTTACTAAAAACACCTTCTCAAAGCACCATTGCATAGGTAGCCATAAAATTCTGGCCAGCAACAAAGTCACATAGCTTTGAAAGGAAGTAATAGAGTGATGTGTACAAAGATTTGATAATGCGTGTGAAATCGGGTCACTTCCAAACTTCTGCTGCATTTTAACAGACAGAAAAATACTTTTTCTGTACAGCTTGTCAAATTATTTGCAGGAGTTTAAGATTCAGAGAAGTTTAAATGGAAGTCTTGCAACCATCAGAGCCTTGCCAATGCCCACATTCAGGCTATACCCCCTTTCTCATGGAGGGTAGACAAATTAATCTTATTATAAATTTGAGGGGACCCATCCAGTCATCAGGCTCTCTGAAGGATGAAATGTATCATGACTTAAGCTGCACAGGCAGCTTACTGCAGTGAAGTGGAAGGTGCTGCACAATGAATGTATCTCTTTATACTCCTCTGTTTCTCTGCTGGGAGATTAAGGTCCCTGGTATTTGTCAAGCTATTAGACTTGTGCAAAATGTAGATCAAGGACAATAGGGTTGAAGGTTTCTAATGTTGTTGTAGACAATTACATGCCAAGAGTGTATAAAAATCTGAGTAAAGCAATAGAGCTTCTAGCCTCTCTTATAGTTCATAGTTCATAGTTTAGTACTAAGCTAATTGCCCTCGCGAGCCATTTTTTTTAAGCCTAGCCAATTATTCCTTGTGTTTGTAAGGCAAACACCTTAGCCATTGAGCCACCCTCCCTAAAATAAATTCCTACTGCCAGTCTCAAACCCAGTACTTTGGTAACATTAGTCTGTATGACCTACCACTAAGCCATAACTGCCATTACTGGTTGCTTAGGGTCTTTAAATGTGAAAACCTCTTAGTAACCTCTGTGGTTTCACTAGCTGTTTGATATGCCTAGCGAGGTACATTCTGACTGAGTATTGTACTGTATAATTGGACTAATGAGTGCTAAATATGAGGGGATAATAGCATTTTTAAATTTAGATGATGCACCTCTAGTTATTAGTTTTACTAAGGTTGACTACAGTTGCTACATGATGATCAAAAGATAAGGAACTGTCAACCCAGGTCATTGACTGCCTTTTCATTGAGTAGCAACTTGTTACTTATATAGAAGTTGATGTAAAGGGTTTCTTACCAAATGAAATGATACTATGCATTTCCACATTTAATTTGTGCCCCTTTTCAGTTCGCCAGGAATTAACTAGGGTAAGTTCTTTCTAATGAGTGCAGGTGTCAAAGGGTATCATGACAATAACACCCAGTGTGCAGCGAATTGCAAGCACAGGTAACCAGAGATCCTGCTTCTCAGTCTGGAAATCATTGAAACAAATGTCAAACATGAGGGATCCCAGTACAGAGCCCAGGGACACTTCACTAGTTACCTTACTACTTTCAGATGAGGCAAGTGCTACTTGAACTATGTGGTTTCTGCCTTTTAATGAGTTTGCTATGCATCTTAATACATAGAAATCTATATTTAATGCATTTAACTTACTAATAATGCTTGCATTGGGCTTAAGATCAGACTCTTTGGTAATGCCAAGATATGCTGTGTGAACAGCATAATATATTCTAACAGCCTGTGTGACCCTTTTGAAGCCATTAGCTAGATATCATAGTCAATATAAACTTTTGGTAAAGCCAAACCATTGAGAGTCTAGCCTAGTAAGATTTTTTGATATCACAATTGATGACATAATTTATGACATAATTCATAACTTTACAGATCAAGCTTGTAAAGCTGCCTGGAATTTAATAACCAGGATCCATAGTAGGGCCTGCTTTGTGGAGGGGTGTTAGATAATAAAGAGTAAATCATAACTTGGCAACAGACAGGATGGTTAAACTTATGTTGAACAATTTTAGAAGAGGTTTAGGGAGAGCATGTTTTTCATTCTTTATAAAACATTTAGGTATGCTATCAGGTCTCATGGAAGAAGTATTTTTGTTTTTAATAGCACCTTCAGAGCATGGTTCTTTATGATAATAAAGGGTTTAAGGAATTCTAAGATATGTGGAATTTTGTTACATGTTTCAGGGCTCAAGTCAGAACTAAACATGTCTGATTGTAATTTTGTGATGTATATTGGGTTGGAGTGGCTCATCCTATTCAGGATATGTTCTGAGTATTGTTGAATATGGTTCATTATACAATGACTCACCATTAACATTGAGAAATGAGCACCCAGACTTTCTTCTATTAATAGATGCTATTACTTGTTTAGTTTTCTTAACAATAAAAGAAAATAATAATAAAATTTGAAATGTGGACAGTCCGGAGGTACAATAGAGGCAGTATGGCAAAAATACTAGGAAGATCAGGTACCTTATTTAAAACTAAAGAAATGTACCTGATTCTCTTTGTATTTTCTCCATTCTGTTGCTCTCATACCTCTAAAGTGTCCAAATTTCAACCTTTAATTAAAAAAAAATGATGTGCTGCATTAAGAAAGCCCTCAGATACATAAACAAATCAGAAGAACACCACACCACCATCATACAAGGACATTATTTAAGAAGAGTAAATTTGTTTTGGTACTTGTATTATCACAACCACGCTTTCTCACCAGTCGCAACCACGTTTTCTCGCCAGCTCCTTACATGCTCCACAGTGTACACAGCCTAACAGTGGAATAATCATGCAAACAAAAGTCCATCTTAGCATAATATTAATCTAAGTCATGAAATGAGTAGCCAAACAACATATTACTGCAACCACGTTAATTATGATATTGAATCCTTTGTTTTTCAACACACTATGCTCCCTGATCAGAATTAAAATCCACACAGCATGTAACTGGCTTGTCTTTACTAAATCAGATCACTCATTCAAACAAAATCTCTCTTAGTGTAATACATAAAAGCTTTAATCCATAATCTGACTTTCGTATACATGCTTCTGGACTGTCTCTGTGTCTTCCTCTAGACTATACCTTTTAACAATCAAACCAACTTAGACCAATGAAATCCTATGCAATAAATAAATAACTCCAATCTCAGTTAAATAAATACTGTGGGAGCAAGAATATATCTTACACAATCTTACTTAGTTCTGTATATAAATAACATGCTGCTGAAAATGTTTGCTTGTGAAAATACAGATGACATGTTAGCAAGAAGGCATTGTTGCAATAATAACAGGCTACCGAGAAAGCGTGGTTGCAATAATATGTAAGTACCATTTTTTTTCTTACATAGTGTCATTTTATAATAGCAATAACTAGTGGCTGGTTGTGAGTAATGCTAATTTACCTGTGGTTGGCTTTGTTTGGTCACTTGAGCTTTACCTTCATGACCAAACCACACCAACCATGGCTAAATCCAGCATTACCCACACCCAGCCATGGGTTATTGCTATATTAGTTTCTTATGTATTTGTTTAGTTGAATACAGAAATCCACCATGAAACTGACTGCTTTGTCATTGTCAGAGCTGGTGCTGTTAAAGGTGAAGTATGAGAGTTCATCATGTAATAGTAGGAGGTTTTCCCGTTTGAAGCCCTTAGAGTCACAGATGCTGGTTTTATGGTCATTGGTGAGTTTGAAGGAAAATGCGACAAATTAATGGTCCAACTGCGGAAGGAGAAACCATTTGAATAGTACATGTCAGACATATATTCAAGAGGACCAGGTCTAGAAATATTATGCACTCTGGTGGGATTATTAACTAATATTACAGGAGATTTTCTTTAATTAAGTCAAGTAGCCTTTGGGCATACTCTACGCTAGAGGCATAGGTGCTCCAGGTAATTGCATGGTAGTTAAAGTATCCCAAAATAATGAAGGTCTTGTTAATGGTGAGTCACTTAGTCAGGCAGTGCTCCCAGATTAGCCTTGAAAAGGAATGTTTCTGACTAGTAGGCTTAGATGTTTAATGCGTGTATAAGTCTGGAATTCTGTGTGGGTCTTTGAGACTCTGTCTGGCACTGATAGAGATTCATAGGTTCATACATGTTTTCTAGGCTAAGGACCACAAGGGCCTTTTTAAGCCTAGCCATGCATCTCAAATCTCTGACAAGTTCTGCTACCCTTGATAAATGTAAGCATGGCCCTGGGAGATGAACCATTTACAAGTTACCTGTGTCCATTAGACACATACGTGCCAAACCAGGGATGCATTTCCGGTTTCCAGTTACCAATCCAATTGTCCGAGTTGCACTTGAATTGGGTTAGGGAGGAACTCTGCTTCACATGGATGGGGAGCCTGTTCCATAGACAGTGTAGTCTCTGGGATACATGCCTATCTCTCCAGCAGGTCCTATTTATACTACAGGCAAGATTTAAGTCTTTAGAATGGGTAAATCTGGTGCTGTTTGTTTTGTGGATATGCAGGAGGTCCATTAGAGTGGGGTCAGACAATGCCCTGCATGCCAGACATAGATCTGCCCTCAAAAGCCTGTAGGAGACAGAATACAGGAATATGGCCTTGAGGCAGTCTGCACAGGACATATTACTTATGCCTTGTATTCTTTTAGTGAGGAACCTCTGTGGACATTTCAATTGTTGGATATGCCTATTTAGGTACATACCAAAGGGGGAATTGTACTCAATGATAGGTTGGTTGAATGCCAAATACAGTGGGACAATGACTTCTTTGCCATACCTTTGTTTATAAGTTGCGCAACATAGAATGATTTTCTCACTACTGTAGACACGTGAAGATCAAAGGCTAGATTACTATCTGTGAGTCCCTACGTCCCTGACTACTGCGTCATTTCTAAGGGGTGTGTTGTCAATATGATAGTTACCAGGGATGGATGACTTTCCAAAGGATACTATTATGCATTTCTTGGCATTTAGTTTTAGTCCATGACTCTGATACCAGTTGGTTGTCTGTGTTAGCCCCACCTGTAGGACATTTTTGTCAGTGCGAGATTCAATGACAGCTCCTAATTTGCAATCATCTGCAAATTTAGTCAGCCTGAGACTACTGACACTGGCCTTCACTTTTGAGAAGTAAATGCCAGAAAGGAATGGTCCAAGGACTGATCCCTGAGGGACTCCACTTGTGACTGGCCTTCTTGTAGATGTGAACACCCCAATTCTAACTTCATGGGTCCTGTCTGTGAGCCAGTTGGCTATCCACCGGGTGACATATGGGTTTGTACCTAACCTCTTGAGTTTGTCAACAATGCCTGAGTGGAGTATTGTGTCAAATGCCTTGGCCTAGGCAGTGTGAATGATTTTGCCCTCATCCATTGCTTTGGTGACCTTCTCAAAGACGTCTACCAGGTTGAGTAGGCATGATCTGCCCTTGACGAATCCAAACTAGGTTGGGTCCAGTGTCTGGAGGTTTACTTTATCTCTACTGATCATCTCTATGATAATCCTTTCCATGGCTTTACATATAGGACTAATGAGACATAAGGGGTTTGTAGTTTCCAGGGTCTGTAGATGGCCCACCTTTGAGGGATGACTATTACCTTTCTCCATTCATGAAGCACAAAGTCTGTTTGATGGCTAAAGTTAAAAAGTAATTCTAGAGGCCCTGATAGGTCATGTTTCATGCTATTTAGAAGGCATCCAGTGATATTGTCTGGGCCCATTGATGCTGCGTTCTTGGTCTTATCGGTGGCTCCATTTACAATGAGCTCTGCACACAATTGTGTATTGCCTTTGAGGTTGCGGACATCCTGGGACCACATCTTGGTATCTACTTCTCTGAAGTACAGGCCAACACTAAGGGACTCTGGCTAACAAAGTTCACAGATGACTGCAAACTGGGAGCCATTACTGAATCCCCAAATGATGTGGATATTCTACAAAAGGGCCTTACAGAAACAGATGCCTGGTGCCAGAGCCATGTGCTCAAGCTTAATGCCAAGAAATGTATAGTTATCCCCTTTGGAAAAAAACATGTGCCCATGAATTACCACATAGGTGGTAGTACACTAAACATCAAAAGTGTGATGAGAGACTTAGGGACACAGGTGGACAGTGGTCTCACCTTCGATAACCACATTGCCACAACTGTCAGGAAATCCTTCTATGTGGCACACCTCATCACTAAGGGCTTTTCATCCAGAAAAAAGGAGGTCATTGTCCCACTGTACTTATCCCTTATTAGACCCATTATAGAGTATAATGCCCCATTTGGTATGTACCTCACAAGACATCTGCAACAGCTGGAAAGGCCACAGAAATACCTCACTAAAAGAATCACAGGCCTAAAGCAGATGCCCTATGCTGACTGTCTAAAAAAACTCCAGCTATACTCTGTGGCATATCGTCTACTCAGAGGTGATCTCTGCTTAACATACAAGGCCATGTCAAACCCTGAGCTGTTGGACATGCTCCACTTAAAGAAATCCCAATCCCTCAGAGCCACACACTCCAGGGATCTAAACCTTGTTATCACAATGAACAAAACATGCTGGAGGGATAGGTTACTGACCCAGAGACTCCCCATACTCTGGAATAGACTGCCCATACATGTCAAGCAGAGCACCTCCTTGGCCCTCTTCAAAAGGAACCTTGATGATTGGATGGGTGATAGGAAATTCACCCCAGGGATCATGTCAGTCACCCAGCTAGATAGGGGTCCAGAGAAGTAAATATTGTGGGAAGAAATATCCAGGGAATTGTTATGGCTAGGCTTGCATAGGCCAATAGCCTACTACCAACCTATGAACATATGAACCTATAATGCTTTGTTTTTTTGGCCTGGGAGGCCACACATACCTCAAATTTGGCTTTGGTAATCTTTCTTCGTCCTTTGAGTTGTTTGTTTAGTTTGATGAGAGTGCTTTTATCGTGCTGGGTGGTGCACCTCCTAATTTTTGCCATGATTTTCTTCCTCCTGTTATGCAGATGATTTATTTTGTGATTCCACCAGGGTGGCTTGTTTTTTGAGTTAGTTCTGTACTTCTTCCTGGTGGATACAGCTACCTCTATGCAGCTATTAACATGCTTGTACAGGGTTTCTCTGAACAGTTCTGCACAGATAGAAATATTCTCAGGGTTTATGGGGGCTTGAAGCCAGGTTCTCACTTAATAGCAGGAGGTTAGGCTTAGAATAGTTACTGAATATTCCAGGTTTAGCTGAGTGTCCATGTCTTATTTTTACTTCAAAGGAGACCATTTTGTGGTCTGACCTTACCAGAGAAGATATTGCAGTAGGGGATGTGCAGCAGTCTCCCATATTAGTGAGGACCAGATCCAGTATGGTTGCACTCCTGGTTGGTGTATTAACTATCTAGTCCAAGGAGTTTGTGTTTACAAAATCCAGGAATCTCTGTGCATATGCATTTTGTATTGTATATGATTCACAGTTAATAGTGGGGTAATTAAAGTCACCCATGAATATGGTGTTAGGTTGGATGGTTAGTGTTTCTAATAAGTTTAAATACCATGGGTTTCCAGGGTCATAAAGGGGGACCTATAGCTTGCAAGGAAGTGGTATTGGATTTTACCTATAGTGATTTGAACATGGAGCAGCTCAATTGCATTGTTTTGTTTGACCAGCCTTGAGGTATATTTATCTTTGATGTAAAAAGAGACATCTCCACCTTTAGTCCCTGTCTGTGTAGTAGCTAGTCTAAATGTGTGGAAGGCATTATAACCTTGCACTGTTGGTGTGCTCTCCACTGCTTTAAACCATGTCTCAGTGACCGCACAGACATCAGTATTCTCTAGGGTGAAGAGAGCTTCTAGGGAGTGGAGTTTTTTGTTTAGACTCCTAGCACTGAGCAGTAATACCTTTAGATATTCTTGGTTTTGATTTGCAATGTCGGAAGTACTTCCAGTTTGGCATTGCCTAAAAAAGGCACTATGGCGGAAGACAATGCTTTATCTAATATATGAAAGCCTAGAGAGGAAAAGTGTAGACAATCCCTGGCAAAGCAGCATGGTCTATTGACCATCTCCTTCCATGCTGACAAATATTGTACCTCCTTAAAATGACACCAGAAACTAAGCCAATTCTTAAAGTCAATCATCTTGTGTTCATATTGTGGCATCATCCTAGGAGAAGGTAAAATGCTGCTCAATGCTAAGCTCATACCAGCCTGAGACACATATTCCGAGAGCTCCATGATGTCTCTCTTTGGGTCTACTTGAAAACACCAACACGCAAAACACCGACAACGTGAACACCGAGACTGGAAGATCAACAACTGAGATGACCGACAGTTTAAAAGCCCAATGCTGGGAACACCGACATGTTAAGGTAAGTGTGCGATAGTGACAGACTTTAGGGTTAGGGGTGGGTTAAGTAAGTTAGTGTTAGGGTGCGGGTAAGGTAAATGTGCAATAGTGACAGAATTTAGGGTTAGGGGCAGGTTAAGTGAGTTAGGGTTAGGGTGCGGGTTAGGTGAGTGTGCGATAGTGATGGACCTTAGGGTTAGGGTTTGGGTTAAGGTTAGTGCATAGATAGTTGTGTATGTAAGGTTAATGTAGGTTTGTAAGGTTTTTGTTGTGCTTGTGTTGTGTGTGTGTTTTTCGGAAAAGGTATTTGTTTTGTTTTGTTGATTGTCGGGATTGTGGTTTGTCAGGCATGTGAAGTTTCATGCTTTTAAACTGTTGGTCATCTCAGTTGTCGATCTTCTGGTCTTGGTGTTCTCGTCATCGGTGTTTTGCATATCGGTGTTTTAAAGTAGACCCCTCTCTTCATATAGTCTAGGGAGGCATGTCTCAGATCATTTACTCCCACATGGACTATGATTGAGTCATATTAATAATTGTGATCCACTGACCTGAGTGCATACGTAATGTGGAGGATTCTAGCCCCTGATAAGCAACTGACTGTAACGTTCTCCTTACTCAGCCTGGTGAGAGGGACAACAGTGTGTCTCATGATGGAGTCTCCAATGATTAGAATGTTGGATTGTATGGTAACTTGCCTTATAGGCTTAGAGGTAGAGGCTCCATGAGATGTAGCTCTATATGTTGATGTGGGTGTTGTGTTGAAAGAGCGCATTTGGGGCTACTCAAGCTATTTGTTATGTGCACTTTGTCTAGGAGGTCATTGTGGTTTAGGAAGGTTAAATATAAGTGCCTCAGCAAATGTGGGTCTATATGTCTGCTTTGAATTTTGTGTGATGGGTGCAGCGTGTGTACTAGTAACAGCCTTATTGACATTACAAGTACTTTTATGTGAGAGCTTTGTCTCCAATGTTGTTGTGTAAATACATCTCTCACATACCATATCAATTTGTTTGAGAACTAACTGGTTGTTAGTAAACATGAGGCGATTTCAACATTGCCTCTGGATGCCCATGTCCGCCAAGCCAGTAACGGAGACAGTAGGAAAGTTCATATCGATGGCAACAGACCCTTTTTTATTGATTAGACAGTTGGAGTAAAAATATCAATCACTGTCAGGAATATCTGGTTTGCAACTATTTGGACAGTGCTTGTCACTGCAAACTAGTTGTCCTGTGTGCAGCTATGTATCGGAGAAATTTCAATTGTGCTTTAATGCCACTCAAGGTGTCTGAGTCTGTAAAGAGCACTGCCAAACACCTGAGGAGACATTAATACATAGACCCTGAAAATTTAAGAATGAAGTATTTTGGCAGATATTTTGAAGTTAGAAAGAAATCAAGCAGTACTTACTGAAAACAAAGAATTAGCTTGTCAAGAATGATGAAAAGTGGGGAGTCACATGAATGGCTACTGCCTGGCTACTACTAATGCTGGTCTCACCACAGATTCACTCTGTTAGGATACAATGCTCCTTTGCTTCTTCTCTCACCAGAAGCAAAATGTTAGCATCAATCCCAAGAAGAGAAGCAGGCCACAGCCTGTTTGGTGATCCACAGTCTTGCCCTGGATGATGCAAGGGTCTGTAGGCTTGTAGATTTATCTGGTAGATGCCTCGGATAGCAGCCAGACCAATGAGGTATGTTAAGCACAGACACTCACTCTCCAACCAGAAACAGTCAGGAATCAATGCACTGTACTCCTTCTCTCACCAGGATCAGAATATAAACACAGATTCCAAGCTGTCACCTATATAGCAGTTATTAGGCTTTCTGGTCGTCAGCAGCCTCCAGTAAATAATGTTGCTGCACTCCTTCTCTCACAAGGAGAAAACAGAAGCACTAATCCCAAGATGACTACTGCAGAATGTGGTCTCTGCAGTAAATTGTGGTCTTGCAAAAGATGCTTAAAGGTAAGATGAGAATAAAATGGTTTATCCTAAACACTGCAGTGTGCACTAAGCAGTTAGATATCAAAGTGGGTAACTTAAAGTTTTATCTGTCTGAAAAGTTAAGTTTTAGTGGAGATCCACTATTTTTAAAAGAGCAAAATAGGTTGAAAGGGGGTCGGCACTTTTAATTTCTGGTACTATGGAATACAGTAGGATGGCCAATAAATTTAAATAGTTGTAAGGGAGTGATTTCACAAAATGACAATATTGTGCTTACTCCCACCAGCCAATGAAAGGAGAGAGGGAACAATATATATGGTCAAATTAACATAACATGCAGGCAACTAGAAAGACAGTGGTGTTTAGGAATACAACAGTAACAGGGTGGAAGGGGGAGGGAATTCTGTCTGACTCACAAGAAACAGAGCTGTGGTCTCTTTTCAAGTTTTAATATTAAGGTAAAAGCAAAATACATGTAAAAGAAAACAAATCACAGTATACAAAATAGAAAAAGGCAATAAAGTAATACAAAATACAAGAAATAAAAAGCAAACTAACCTTTCCCTTACAGCATGCTGTGGCAGAGCCTAGGTAAGCCTTTCCAGTAAAGGTCTGAAATATTTTATTTTACCCCTTAAATAGAAGGCTTAGTTCCTAGATCCACCCCTCAGTGAAAAAGCTGTACAGAACTTGTAATTTTTTCAGTAAAGGTATAGCAATGATTTTAAATGAGCAAAATATGCAAAATAAGCGGTTATCGTTTCTCAGTAAAGATGCCAATAAGTGCTGGTCATTTGCATACTGCCAAGCTATAACTCAAAAAGTTGGTTTTATTAGAGTTCCATGTCATTTCCAGCACTCAAGCCCCACATATGATCTCTTCCTTCACTTAATAAATACAAGTTCACATTTTAATGTACTGCCTCCACAAAACCACCTACTTCTTCAAATAGTTTAGCCTGTGAACTATTCCATAAGCTTTAATTAAATGTGCTTAGTCCTCATGAATAATTCAGCCTGTGCATATCTTGAAAATTTTAAATCAAATTAAGCTACTTGGTCAAATTTAGCTCACATATGCACTTCTTCATCTAATACTTGAAGCACCAAACATTATGAAAGGTCAACCAACTTGTTTCCTTTCTATGGTCATTAGGACTAATAACTACTTATTGATAATGAATTCTTACTTAGCACAGATAACTCTGACCAGTTTAAATATTTAACAGATTTAGCAGCATCTTTCTTTCATAAATACCTTGCACTGTAAGCATCATACATTTGCACCTTTCCCATAACCTCACACACATTCTTATCAGAATCACGGTAAATGTCATATGCTGAGGCCATTAAAATACCTGCCAAAGTCTCCTACATCTAGGAAGAATAGATCTTGGTGGAAATTCTCCAACTCATTTCTTCTAGGTATACCTACAGCATTAAATTTCTAAGAAATGGATTGCTGCCGATCTTGTATGGCTAAACACACTACTAACAAAAATATCCTAGTGATTAATAACTCATGTTAGGCATGCAGATTATCCACTAACAAGACTGGACAAGGACAGGGTTACATTCAGTTGCCTTTTGGACACAAGGATCTCTGATGTTACAAGTGCCCTAATGATATTTTTCCATGGAAAATGTGACTACATCATGGAGAGCCTTTCCAGTAAAGTTGCTTTTATTCCCTAATTGCCCGCTAACCCTAAAATTCCACTCTCTCCTCCCAAAACCTAAAGTCCCTGATCCTATCGACTCCCATCCCTCTCTTGTTTTTTAAACCTTAAATGCCTCTACCTCCAGCTCTCTAAACCTAAAGTCCCAATTCCTCAGTAACTCTAAATTCCCCTTTTACTCCCTAAACCTAAACTGTTAGTTGCTCCCTGAAACCCGCTCTTGCACTCATCCACTCCCAGTCCCTTCTCATGGCTGCTGCATTTATCTTGCTCGACCTCAGATACTGCAGCCAGGTGAGGTATAGCAGCTCCACTCTTACTGCATATCTGATGCATCTTGCCCAAATGTGTGGTTCAGTTGAAGGTCAGGAAGCAGCTCCTGAGAACTACAACAAGCCTGAATCCCTGGCATTGAGACAGTAGTCTTTGAGGGCCTGGGACCTAGACACTTGTTGTAGACCCTGAAATACTGCATAGTGCTGAAATGTTTCCCTGTATAAGTTAAGATTCATATTTATTAATAATACCATTATTAATAGTATACAAATGTTGTTCCAATAGTGGACTATCTCAACTCAGTCCTATTTTGCTTTGCTACAATCTTCCAAATCAACACCTATTATTTAATCATTCATTGTTTATTTGAAAACCACTTTATTCTAATCAAGGGTGCTGTAGTTTATGAAAACAAGCACTAGGAGAAAAACAGAGAACCAGTGCTGGATGGATACCAGTCCGCCATAGTACACACACACACACACACACACACACACACACACACACACACACACACACACACACACACACACACACACACACACACACACACACACACACACACACACACACACACACACACACACTCACACCCCTCATGCATTAAGTTGCTTATTCTCATATTGCATGCATACATATTGACAGTTTGGAGGACCAACAATTCATAGAGTCGTAGTAAAGGATATTACCCAGTAAACCCTCACAAAGCCACAATGATGACATGCAAACTCCATGCTAAAGGCAATCCAGGTGGTAACCAGAATGGAGAATAAAGAGCTGTGAGTAGTAGTGATAACCACTGCACCAATGTGCCAATCATGCATCAATTATGGCATGCCAAAAATAAATCATGATAGCAACAACTGACTCAATTTGGCAAATAAAACAGAAAGAAAACATTAAAAACAGGAATGAAAACCATAGATTCTTCCTGTATTTTTTCATAGAATAGACACTTTGAACAGAACTATATTCAACCCCAGTCTCTCACTTTATCATGAAAAATAATTATAAATCATTGATGTAAATAAGCAATTTTATCAGATATATAATATATGAGCATTTTTTATCAATAGTCTTGTTTAATTACAGACCCTGGGATTCATAGACAGAGTATGTTGATGCACAGAAGAATTGTGTGCACTATCACACCTAAGACAACGTAACCCTACACAGTTTGCAGACATGAACAATGGATGTCCATAGCAGCATGCAACCCACAAATCCCATTTCCTAAAATGACATATCGGACTGCTTAGTACGTAAGTAATCTGTGCTCCAGATGATAGGAGACACTATGTACCACATCAGCATTACTCAGGGTAGCAGTGAAAGACATACAGACACTTAAGTAGCCATGTAGCATCTAAGTAAGGTTAGTATATTTTATTAACTCACTGCTGTGCTATTGTTTTTCTCATATACCTGTTCCACTACTGGCAAATGATTAGGAATAGAGTGGTGTATATATGCATTCTGTATGCAGAGTTCAATACTTACACAATGGGCTAGCAAAGAAGTGTAACAATGCATGACAATCATTTTTAGAGCCCCAAACCTAAAAACTGTTTTTGACCAAAACATAGACTCAGAGAAACTGAGTTTTCCCTTTCCCAACTATTGCACAGTTGGGCAGTTAGTACATAAAAGTTATGGGAAGTGAAGAGAATCCCCCACCTTAACTTTTATATACTTACTGCACAGTTGCGCAAGGGTAGAGAAAACATAAATTTAGTGAAAGTGAATTTCTCCTTTCACAGCCATTGTGCAACCCTCCAGCTAGTATAAAAAAAGTTAGGGAATGGGGGGTGGTCCCCATTACATGGTAATGCTGGAGGGCTTACCCCCTGCAAAATATCTTTGTTTTTGGTTTGCTGAACATGATATGTAGTGAACCTGTTTTGTAGCTTTTGGAATTGCACATTTTACAACTGGCAAGTCAACATGAATCTGCCAAGACCCCGTGGTCTTGCCCCACTGTGTATAAATCTTTATGATTTCTTCAAGTCTTTAGTATGCAGGTGTAGTGCATACCAACCCTGCTTCACTGAGTACCTATGTTTACGAAACCCAGCAGTTGTTTACTTTCTCTGACAATTTCTCTCATCCAACATTGAAACTTACAAATATCAGACTTCTTGATTAGCACTTTCTCTGTTGAACTTGAACCAATACTTCTGAATTGCCACTGAGATGAACACATTTAATGGCAACATGTTTATAAAAACAGGGCTTGCTCAAATTTGAGTAGCAAAGTCTACATGCAACAGATAGAATGAAAATTTATTGTATCGATTCAATTTCTTGTTGGAAGATGCTGCCACATCATTATCAAATGTAACCATGTGAGGAATAAATGGATTCCTAACTTCAGACATGTAAAATGCAAGATGTGTATATTTATGAATTTCCTTTAAGTAGAGGATCTTTGCAACACCCGCATGCTCTTTTTCAGACCTTAGCTATCCAATTCAACTTCACAACAGAATAATTCAATGTCTGTAATTTAGGATTCTTGTATTAAATCTGGGAAGTCAGTTGATGTGCAGATGTTTGTATAGTTTCAACTTTAGCTTTTGCTAAAAACATATCACTTGCTGTAGTTGGAAGTCTCTTAATAATCAATATTCTGAGCCATTCTGGGCAAATAAATGACTATTAGATTCTATATTTTTAAGAAGGCTATCTGAGTGGCGAGGGTATTACTTTCCTCTGATGGCCATTGATTTTGATGGATATTAAAATGAGTAACTATTGTTTGTAAGATAATCTAGTTTATAGTTATTGATTACCTAGATGAATCTGTGTGCCCATGGATATTGACACTGCCGAAGGGAGAAACAGGATGTTCTCACCTACCTTTCCATGCCCTTATACTTATTTTTGTCTTATCATTTGTTTGTCATCAAACAAAAACTGAATTCTGGAATTGCAACTCTGTAATAAATCTTGGTCAGAAAAACAAAAGAAAGATATTTGATGATGTCATCTTTATGCATTGTTTTGTGAATATTGGCTCTCAATAATAGTCTAGAACACTGCACATGTATGTCAGACCTACTTCATTTAAGTTTTCCTTTTAAACTTCTAAAATCTGGTACAAGTGAAAAAAAATCTTAATAGACCACAATGAACAAAAATTCTACAACTGCAACCACTTTTCATTTGAGTCTTTTACATTTGAAAGACCAACACATAAAGATAACTTAATTCTGTTGTCATTTCCTATGCCTCTGTGAAATTAAATCAGATCTTAGCTGATTTGCTTCACCCCTGCCATTGCTAACCCTCAATATATATGGCTTGAAATAGAAAAAGGACTGGCACTGTGAGTTTATGAAATACATAACACAAGAGTTTGGTATGTTGACTTTTTGACCTTAGCTGCACATTACCTTCTGACCAATCAATGTCATTAACATGACAAACTTACTTGCTTTTCAAAGTGGAAATTTACATGATCTACAAGCCATCATTCTAACATCCCAGTCCAAACAAGTGCATTCCTGTTTTGAAGTTTCATTTAGCAATTGTGTCATTACTCATACCAAAATAATTTACCTCACGACTGTTGTCACTTTCATGGCAGACTAATTGTTTTATACTGCTTGGTAGTTTATCTGAAACTACTACCAATTTATTTTGGTAGCTACAAACTTGTAGAGTCCACTTCAAAGAAACAATCATGTGACATATCACAGGCCAAATAGAAATGAACAGCACACTTGCCATTCAAAAGACTACCTTCATTGTGAACCCATTTTGTAAATCTGCCATTTACTCTCAGGTTATAGAAAATTATGAATCAGCAGTCATTTTCCAGTGAATCCTAAACTCTGAAGAAGTGTTAATTTACACTGTTGTCAGTTGATGTACTGTATCCTTACCATCATTATTTTGGCATTAATATATTTAAACCAAATGGTAAAAAGGTCACACAGACAAACCATTCAGTGAAAATCTGCAAGAAAAACCTAGCCAAACTAGAAATTTCACTGTGTGATAACTTACATTTCCTGTAATATAGGTCTATGGATATATGCAAATAAACCCTTAAGGACATCAAGCATTTCAGCTATATGGCTTCTGAATGCCCATAAATTTTTGCATTTTAAGTTTTTATGAATACATTTAGGCCAATAAAGCCAAACCCCACTAGCTGTGGACATGCATGTTTCTGCCTTTTTACTGAACTCATCAATACAAGTGGGGCATGCTTGCTTTGGCTGGTGAAAATCCCATGTGCCTTCACTACAGGAGGTTAAAGGTATCACACAATGAAAAGCTCTAGTTTGGCTGGATTTTTTTGCAGTTTTTACTGAATGGTGCATCTGTGAGACCTTTCCCCCTTTGGTTTATAGGGTCTATATCATATTCTCAAAAGCCAACAATGTAGAATCTGACATTGTCGACACGAGAATATTGAACGCTCAGAATCTCGAGCATATAAATGGAAATCTCCATAAGGGGAGATTTCCATTTACTGCAATGTAGTGCGGTCTCGGAGTTGGTATATTTAAGTAGCAGGGGGGTGCAGGGGTGCTTGCCGCCCTGCTTAAACCCGTTAGGGTACTTTTTTCTTTTTTTGTGTCTTTTTATAAGGTCAACTTTTGAAGACATCGACCATATGGTGTTCGATGTTTTCAACCATCGATCTTATAATATAGACCCGGTTTATATGCTAGTTGGGAGTTTTTGCAAGTACCTTAATGTTTATGGGCATCAACTAGTTTTAAAGACCCTGTATTTCTAAGTTATAGCCAAACAATCCACTTATGCTGGGAGAATGGGGTCAATAAAAGGGCCAAAACAAGCATGTCCACTCCATGGCCTTGCATTGTAGAAGGTTTTACGTATCATATTGAAAACCCTAGCTTGGCTGGGTTTTTCTTGCTTTTTTATGCTAAGAATATATTTAAAAGCATAACATTTACACATTTAGGACAAGTTAAGAAAAAAATGAAATTGGTGACATTGCCATGTTCACAGTACTGTGTGTGCATGTGTGTGTATGTGTGAGTGTGTGTGTATGTGTGTGCCAGTGTATATGTGTGTAATTACACGTACATATTTTCTGATGACAAAGTTCTGCCAGAGGCAGTGAATCTAGCTATTAGTAAAAAGTTCATATCTATGGACCGCCTACCCAAAGCTGGTATCTACCTCCTACAAAAAAGTAGCTAATGACAAGTAAATATACAAGCCAATTTATTTGCTTATATATCATGATATATTTTCTTTAGTTCAGCTATGGTGAAATCACTATGATCCTAGGAATTCAAGCTTCAACAAATAAAAAAATGCAGGTATTCTAAAGAAAGTATTAACCAAACTGAGTTAAATCAGATGTAGAAACTTTTCAAAGCTGGTTATGAAAAAGGACAAAGGTAGATTCTTTCACAGTTATTCTCAAAATATTACTAAAGGGAAATTATATGAAACACATCTTCAGCAATTCTTTTTCCAAGGCAGGGTCCACTATACAACAAGGCAGTACTTAATGTCTGCATCTTGTGTATTTTAAACATCACTCTCAAATCCTATGTGTCTAGCTAGACTTTCCACTGTGTGAAACATTAGATGTCTTGTATAAGAGGCAACATGGGATATATGCAAAATTAGCCTTTAAGGATATCAGGTGTTTCAGCTAATAGCTGTTCATTTTTTTTCTTTTACTTTTAAGTTTATTTATGGACAATTTCGGGCCAATAAAGCCAAACCCTCTATCTGTGGACATGCATGCTTCTACCTACTTATAGCATCATCAGCACAGCATTAAGAGGAATGCTTGACTTTTAGAAACACAGGGTTGTCATACCCAGCTGATATCCTTTAAACATTAGGATGTCTACAACATATCCCAACTAACAAACTAAAACAATGAGTATAAAGGTCACACTGGAAAACCAATTGGTTAAAAACAAAAATGCAAAAACCTCTTGCGTCAGAGGCAACATGGGATATATGCAAATTACCCTTTAAGAATACCATAAGAAGGCAGAAACATGCAAGTCCACAGCTAGAATGTTTGGCTTTATTGGCCTGAAATTATCCATAAAGAGACTTAAAAGTAAAAGTAAAAGAAAAAGTCATGGACATTCACCCCCGGATTTAAGAAGCCTGTTGTAGCATGCAGGAATAGTTTAAGAGCTATTTTCGGCAATATAGCCGATGTGCGATCCAGGAACGAGCTGCCAGGATGTGCATGTGATCTCTTAGGCTAATCCTGGATGGACTGAGCTCCTGTATGCAAATTACCCACATTTGCAGGTGAAAAACATGCAAATGAGGGTAATTTGCAATCTAGGAAGGAGGCAGCAGTCAGTTCAGGACGAGTGCAGTCTGCAGAAATGTACTCAAGTTAGTAACCGAGTACATTTCTGCAATCTACGAAACGGAGCTATGACAACACCAAATAAAGGCTGCATATCATTGATGAAGCATGCCAATGGCCAAGTAGTAGGCCACTGGCATTGCAAAATGTGTAAAGAATAAAAAACTGCTTTTATTTTTTTGTCACCGATCTTGCCTGTTTAAGCATAGGGCAGCGGCGTGCAAACGGAATGGGGGGAAAATAATAAAACAAACCTATAATAAGCATTCTAACTAAAAGCAATATTCAGCCATGCAAGTCAATGACAGGCATAAGACAACCTGGCCAGTGAGTAATGGTTGCTAAGAGGGGAGGCTCAGTTTGGAACATGTAACTATGCATTAGCAGGCAATCCTATGCAAATGAGGGGAAGGATAGTGAATCCCAGATTTCCCAAGGGTGTGAGGCAGGTCCCAAGAGTTTAAGACTAGAAATAGCTGGGTGCAAGACTAGGAGATAGGTGACATCATGGGGTGTGTGTCAGGAATACTGTAAGTGGATTGGAGCCCTGTGGCTCAGTACTGCTCCCAGCTTAGCACAGCTAAGCTAGAGGTGTGTCCAAGCTGCCTAGCAGTCCTTACAAAGTGTAAGCAGGTGTGCGCGCCATGCACCAGGTTTCACGGGAAGAAAAAGGAAGCTAAACCAGGAAATAGCAACTCTGCGCACATTTGAGCACTCTGTGCGGCGCGCACATAGGCTTAAACAGGGAGGCAATGGGAAGGGAAAACAGCAGTAGGAAGGTAATCAAGGAGAACTAGCTGAGCTGACAGGTGAAATGTATCAGAAACAGCCAATCACACAGGCAGCAGCCCAGCCCAGCACACCACTATAAGCTATGCAAACCCCTTGTAACCTTGTTATTCCCAATAACTCTGCACCACTGGTGTATACAAATGGGGAAGTTTTAGAAAACAAAAGCAAGAGAAATAATGCTAGGGGCTGCTTTTGCTATCATAAACCAGCATGTGCAAGAGGCTGTGGGTGGTGAGGATGTGAATGCTACCGAGCAACCCACAGTGAGGAGATGGAGAAGAGTGTACAGACCCAGGGTAACCTACCAAGGGCTACATGAGCTGGAGATAGTGGAGCACTATAGAGTGGACAGGGACCTCCTACAGCAGATTGCTGCGCTGTGCTAGCCATGCCTCACACACAGAACTAACAGAGGGGAACCCATCCCAGTGGATACCAAGGTATGTGTAGGCCTACAAATACTAGCTACAGGTACCTTCCAAAGGCCAACTGGGGATATGATGGGGATATCACAGGCATCAACATCCAGGGTACTCCACCAGTTCCCAGATGCCATGTCAGCACATGTCGGTGAGCACATATACCTCCCCATCACCCGTGAGGAGTTGGCCAGCAATATGCGTCTTTTCCATCAAATAGCAGAATACCCCAAGGTAGTGGGTGCAATAGACTGCATGCACATACACATCAAAGTACCACCCGGTAAGCGGGGTAGGGTTTACATCAACTGTAAGGGCTTCGCCTCCATCAACTGCCAGGTTGTGTGCGATACCTAGGGTATAATAATGAATGTGTGTGCTGGCTGCCCTGGAAGCTATCATGATTCCCACATCTGGCATCTGACACAGCTATACCACAGATTTGCCAATGGGGACATCCCACACAGTCACCTAGTGGGGGATGCTGGATATGCACTGGAGCCATGGCTGATGACACCCATCAGAAATGCACACACCCAAACAAGAACTCCATAATGAGGCACACGCACAAACATGAATCATAATAGAGCATATATTTGGGATGCTCAAGTCATGGTTCCGGTGTCTGACACATCTGGTGGAGCCTTGCAGTACTGATCAACTACATGTACCCAAATTGTCCTTGTATGTGCCATGGTATACAATATGATCCTGAGGAAACAGCTGCAGCAGGAACAGAATGGGGCAGGGCCACACAGCCCCCCCACCATTGCCAAGGCCTGCACAGGCACAGAGTGACTTGGAGGAGGAACAACCTGAGCCTTCCCCAGTAGGCAGAAGGAGGTGTTCCCAGTATGCTCTGACCCTGGCAAAGAGGCAACACATAGCCCATGCACTGACACAGTAGGAACCCAGGGAATGTCACCTCTCTCCAACTCACACATACAGTAAAAGGGATGCCAAACATGACACTACCTGTGCTCAACCATGTATAGGGAGTGTACTCTGTGCATCCAACATAGGCAGCCCCTGCAGCACCACCCTCAATACTGGGACACCCACAAGATAAGTGACTCACACATGCCAGTTGGGGGGGTCACATACACAAATGTTGCAATCAGCAGGATAGGTGTAGACAAACACAAACAAATGCTGCACTATGGCCTCTGAATGAGCCCTATGTGTAACCCCCCCCCAGCCTACATAAACAGACTACAGCAGGCCGGGTAGTTGGATGAAAGATGTGAAGGCTAGGAAGTCTGAAACTAATATGTAGGCAGTGAAAGCTAGGATCTGTAGTACACTGGTGTGCCTCCAGCCAGCACAATAGGCAAGACCACAGTCTGAAATGGAGTACCCAACATACCAGTACAGTCCTAGCAAATGTGTAGAAGTGTCAGGTGTGCCCCCTATCCTATGTACACTAATAGTAACAGTCAGGTGTGCCCCCCCACTCCTGTGTAGAAATGTAGAAACAGTCAGGTCCCCCTCCCCCCGCTATGCAGAAATGTAGCAACAGTACATGCCAAATGACTGATAGATACCCTGCAGACACAGCATGCTACCTGTCGGTGTATGACACAAAGGTCAGCACCGCAGTACAAACAACCTGGACATGCTCCACACATGCAATACAGACGGCCATACTGGGCATGCTCACACTCTTAAACACAAGAAGGCCATTTCTGCAAACACCAGTGTACCAGACATATCTGGCAGTTGCAGTTTGTAGTGCAGACACATTTCAGTATGCACCACTCTTGCCTTGCACACACAGTGGATAGGAATGCAGACATATATGTAAGAACACCACACTATAATAAGCCAAAGGTAGATGGACATAAATGTGTGGAAGAGGGTCACTGTGACAAGGAACCATCTGGAACTGTCCCACCCAGCACACAGCCAAAGGCCCACAACCACATGAGTTGCAGATGCACTCACTGCAGATACTAGCCATCAGCATCTGTCAGCATGACAGACTATGTGATGCTCGTGCCAGCTGTGCAACATGACTGTACAAGGAAGTAGTCATCTAGTAGCTGTATACATGTACCTGTGACATATGACCCTGTGTGTGCCCGCATGTGGCATATCAACCCCTACATGAATGGATTATGGCCTCTGCACACCCCATAGTAGTAGTATGACAAGCCTGCTGATGTCATCCAATATGAAATACACTTTGTGAGAGCTGTAGCTCAGGAATCACCATGGAGTGTCCCATAACTGCAGGCTGCTGTAGTGATAAACCAGTTATGTAGTAGTCCAAGCCCAAGACTTGGCAACTGTTTGAGTTTGTTTGTGTGTGTGTGTCTGTCTCTGACTGTGTAGACAGCAATGCTTTTTAGGATACTCAAGCTCCATACAATTCATATACTGAACTATGGCAAGGCCGCTGATGTCACTCACCTAGGAATACACCTCTGGGAAAAACATAACCCAGTAATCTCCATAGTGTGTCCTGCAACTGTGCACTGCTGTAGTGTGATAAAGTAGTTAGGTAGATGCTCTAACCCCAGACTTGGCAACTGTGTGTGTGTGTGTGTGTGTGTGTGTGTGTGTGTGTGTGTGTGTGTGTGTGTGTGTGTGTGTGTGTGTGTGTGTTTGTCTGAGTGAGTAGAGAGCAATGCTTTTTAGGCTACTCACACTCCATACAGTTCATATACTCAACTTTGGCAGGGCTGATGATGTCACTCACCTAGAAATACACTTCTGGGAAAGTCAGAGCTCAGTAATCTCCGTAGTACGTCTTGTAACTGTGTACTACTGTAGTGTGGTAAAGTAGTTAGGTAGGTGTTCTAACCCCAGAGCTGGCAACTGTGTGTGTTAGTGTATAAATCTATGTGTGCTGAGTAGAGAGCAATTCTTTTTAGGCTACTCACACTCTGTACAATACATATACTCAACTTTGGCAGGGCTGCTGAAGTCACTCACCTAGAAATACACCTCTGGGAAAATTCTAACCCAGCAATCTCTGTGACGTGTCCTGTAATTGCATACTGCTGTAGTGTGATAATGTAGTAGGGTAGGTGTTCTAACCCCAGACCTGACAACTGTCTGTGTGTGTCTGACTGTGTAGAAAGCAATGCTTTTAGGCTACTCATACTCCATACGATTCATATACCCAACCTTGGCAAGGCTGCTGATGTCACTCACCTAGACATACGCCTCTGGAAAGAGTGGAGCCCAGTAATCTCCATAGCCCATCCTGTAACTGCGTACTGCTGTAGTGTGATTTAGAACTGTGGTAGGGTTCCATCCTCACCCATGGCAGTTCTGGATGCTTTGTGTGTGTATGGAGCAATGCATTATAGGCTACTCACTTACAGTATATTTCAAATGCCCTGCTGTGGCACTCCTGCTGATGTCATCCATTGTGAAATACAACTTTGGAGAAGCAGTTGTTCTGTAATCCATATGGTGCGTCCTGTAACAGCCCCATGCTGTAGTGTGATATAGACCTTGGTCAGGGTTTCTATACCCACACATGTCAGTTGTGGATGTTTTGTGTGTGTCTCACTGCCTGTGTAGGGAGCAATGCATTTTAGGCTAGTCACTCACTGTACAGTCGAAATGCTCTACTTTGGTAACCCTGCTGATGCCATACATTGTGAAATACACCTTTGGGGAAAAGGTACTCCAGAAATGTCCATGAAGCGTACTATAACTGTGTAGTGCTGTAGTGTGATAAACTAGTTAGGTAGGGGGTTCTACTCCCAGACATAACAGGTGAGCGTGCATGTGTGTAACATGTATCCTGTGTACAGGTGGCTGTGAGTGTGCGGCCAATGTGGAGGGGGTTTTGCTCAGTTCTTTTATGGTGGCCCTACTATATATCACCATATCTACCATACAGGGATACCAGATGTAAATTAACTGAGAGGCTGGTGCACAAAGCCATACCCAGACATGTGACATCAAGGCCAGCCAATCACATTTAGCAACCCCACTATTACCCAGAGCACACACACATGCCTAGGCAACAGCCAATATGTGGGTAGTATACTTCATATTGACCACTGATAGTAACTCTGCAGTGATAGCAGTGGGCTACAGAGGGCATGTCACCCTGGCCATCTGTCCAATATGCATGTACATGCAGACAGTGCACCTCCACCATGTTCCCAAATGAACACCTGCACCACCCATGGTGCCTTCACATGTGACTCCCAACGGACATACCATGCCCTGTATGGACAGATGACACTGATATCAGGGAATGCTGTTAGCATACTATCAATGTAGGTGCAGGGTAAACCTGCTGCCTATTACCAGTTCCTGCCACAGGTGGGCAAGATTGGCACATCCAGTGATAATCTGTGTTCACAACATGGGCCAGATACATCAGGTACAGTGACACATGTCACTGTACATCCATGTGGGAGGTGTGCACATCCCAGACACCATCCATGTCATGGAGTAAGGAGCATATGCATGGCAAGTGATGCACAGCATTGGCCACATACAATAGTCATGCAGTTGACTGGATGGAGGATGCAATACCCACCTGTGTGGGCAGATGCAGAAACCACAGGCCTGAGGCACAATGCAGACCATCATCATGTGGCCTGATGCCAAGGTATACCCATCTCCTACCCTTGTACAGCCTGCTGGCACAGTTGACCACCACACACCCATGCAGACATGCACCCATGCATGTCAGGACTGGCACCCTGTGTGTCCATGTGTGTGTTGTATGGTGCATGTGACCACATCCACACTCACTACAGCCCCCCCCAGGCATACTGAAGCATGCTGATTGATGTCTGACACCTCATCATACCCTATGCCCATACAACCTCAGTATGACCCATGTGGTGCATGTGATACTTGCACATTGATGGGTTGTGGCAATCACATTAGGTATGAGTTGCATTCCTGACCTTGCCAAGTGTGTCAATGTGTGTGTGTCCCTGTGTGAGTGTGCCTGTGTTGACACTGGTAGCTGTTCATGCAGACAGGCACGTGTACGTCACCTACCATATATCTACCATATCCCTGTTGCAGATATCACTCATCATCACAGATATGCTCTGAGTGTTCCACAGCAGGTAATCCATGTGGCACAATCAATAACTGCATCGAACTGTGATAGCACTACATAGTTGTCACGGGTTTGATACCCTGTGCTGGTAGGTGTGTGACACAAACATGCTTCTGTTTTACTCTACCACCCCTCCTTGACATGTATTTGCCTCTTTCTACCTCCTCCACTCCCTCTCTGGTGGATTTGGAGACCCACACCTGCTATGCTTAGACAGCAGCATGTGTAATGTAAGTGATGATCATGATTAGCTGATGGCCTCTGCATGAATTACAGCCCTCTCATAGCTGATTGCATGTGGAACGGCTGTGGTAACAGGCCCATAGTGAATTGCATAGAAACACACTCCAATTCCTAGGAACAACATGGTGATGTTGGCCCTTTACAGTCACTGTGAGCAGGAACTCGATCTGTTGTTTGGCAAACAGCATCTCAGATGGATTGGGGATTTACCTCTAACAACATACACTGTGGAAAGAGGGCAACAAACAGGAGGGGGATGTGCCTGACCTGACTACAGACTGTAAGTGCTGCTATACTGCATGTGGAGTACTGTTGGTTTAACAGTGTTTGTCTGGATATGTCTGTCAAACATGTCACAATACCTGCCATGTCGGTCGCATGTATATGAGGGGTCCCCATCTGCAGGGTCATCCGCAGACTGGGCAGTGTTGTGCCTTTGGTTTCATGTGTCAGCTACAGTGTACCTATCTGTGGAATGCAGCAGGTAGTGTGAGGATAACAGGCAGTAGATGGTGACAGCCAGGAGAGTTACCGACGTCATATCCCTCATAGGACATATGGTGCAACACACCCTGTTACAACAGTATATGTATGAGGGTATTACAGCAACATGTCAATATTGGCCCTGTGTTTGTGCCTCTAGCCACAATTCTGTCAACCTTTGTACATATGTCATGCACCAGGGGTTGCATATGTTCTGTACTCTATAGTCATTGACAGCATATCTGATAACAAGCCAGTGAGATATCAGACTGCTACACATGTTATGTATAGTAGGGATTATAATTGAGGACATAGCCTGGCCATTACATGGTTGTGTGTACAGTACTGAGGTATGTGTAAGTCTGGTAATTGTCAAGAGTGTGTGTATAGTGAATATGTACCTTGGCCTGTGTAAATACTATTGTAGATGTCATTGTTTCAGGTCCTGTCCTATCTGATGTTATATGCTGCTCCACTGAATGTCACCCTAACAGCTTACATATTTGTAGGGGTGAACACACACATGTCCCATACCATAGACAGGTATTGGACCACATTGTCTAGTGGCCCAGTATATGTAGGGGTGTTGTGTGAGTGGCTCATATGAGGATGGTGTAGGTCAGATAGTCCATATACTGTAATAGGTACGCTAGCTTACCATATGTGGTTGTGTTCACATTGGTTGTGGTTATGCACTTTCACATAAGTGGCTGTTACTATGTGATGTGATATGTCTGTAGAGCCTGCTATCTATACAGGTACATGTGTATACCCATAAGGGAGATGTAGCCCAGTGTTGAGTCAGTCTGCCTGTAGCTAGTACTGTGCTTTGTTACATGCCTAGCACATTACTGCACTTATCCAGTGAGATGACATGTCCAGATACTTGCCAGATGTACTTCTGCCAGGCCACCATGACAGTCATGTATTTTAGACAAAGCAGCGGGATGCTGTTCAGATGTATGTCACTAACTAGTGGATAGTATGTGGCCATGGCACCTCTGTAACCAGCGGTTATTATGTGTCAGGACAGACAGGGGTGTATGAATGTATAACCTATGGGGGCAAATGTATACCAGTATTTACATGTGATACCCATCTACATGGCTGTTAACATCCACATTGACAGGCCTGGTCCACGTCTTGCATGAAGGGGTTCTGTGTATACCCCTGGACTGACCAGCATATGTCAGACTGTCCACATGTATTGGGCGTATTGCAGCTGTAGTCCACAGGGGCATTACTGTGCTAGCAGTGGTACTGAACTATGATGACCTTAGGATGTCTGTCAGTAGCCAATGGTGCACATGTCCACAGCAGATGTGGCCTCCCACACACACCATGTCTGTGAAGACACTCCCTATTATAGTAGCAATAGTCTACAAATATACTACAATGCATACATGACATCCCCTTGCACTGAGAGGTTGGAACTATTGGGGCTGAGGTTGGGCTCCACCCCATGTGCAGAACATATGGCAAACATATATGTACATATCATTATACATATATCCATATAGATATGCACACATTTACATATCTTGCTTACTGTATAACAACAGTTGTACACATATGTGCCTGTGTTCCAGACTCTGTCCTCCACCTACATACCTGGCTTAGCACAGGTGACATGCTGTCAGAGTTTATGTGGTGGGCTGTGTGTATGTCCTGCTGTTAATCCTGCCATCCCTCCACTGCTGTCTTGTCCCCCACACATACTGGGTGGTTGGGGCCATATATGTGTGGGCTCCACCTACACAATACATGTGTGCTCTAATGCACTGTAGAGGACAGTGTACGTAACTGTGGTATATGGCCCAGTAGTAGTGAGTGTAGGGGAGGTGCACCATGACTAACCTAGGCTGTAACAACATGTGTGGGTATCTGGGGTAAGCTGCATTAAGGTATCTGGATTTACTTTGCCATACAGTCCACCATGGGTAAATGCAGGCCTACTGCCTCCTGCCATACGGACTGTTCTGTTTGTCGGTGTGATTGTGACTGTGTCAGTTATGCCTTGTTATGTAACAGATACATCCCATTGTGTCAGCTGGGGTCTGTACCCCCTAGGAATTGTGTACAGAGTGTAGATAGAGGCTGCTGACCTATACATCTGCATTACTTACTGTTGATTGTTTTGTATGTTGTGAGCCAGTCTGTCATTGCTATTGTACTACTAGAAGGCCTCAGCCTGGACAGCAACATGTGTCAACCTTACCAGATTACTGTCTCAGTATAACTGTTTCACAGTTGCATTACACTGTTCATATGGATGTCAGTGTTTAAACGGCTATATGACATGGCATATACAACTGTCATAGTGCACAAATCTAACTGTCACAATCATTTATGGGCACCTGTGTGTGGTGTTATATCCTTTGATATCTCTGTGGGTATGTGTTACAGGGTATGAATGTCATTCGTATGGTTGGCTCATATAGTCTCCAGTTGTTAAGGTGGTGACTATAGGAATACTGGCTGCTCAGTTTGTGTGCACGTACTACATATGTATCGTACTGTACATATCTGTGTGTGTGTATGTGTACTTACATATATATATATATATATATATATATATATATATATATATATATATATATATATATATATATATATATATATATATATATATATATATATATATATATATATACCTGTATCTGCATATATCTGTCTGTGTATATGAATCCCTGGGATGGCAATGTTGTGTGCGGTCCTGGTTATGGGATCTGCAACACTTGTTACTGTATTACAGGGGGGACGTGCTTGGCTGGGGGGGAGTACCAGACGTATATTGTGTGGGGCCTCTCAACAGCATTAACATTGCATGAGGACATATATGCTTTTGTGATATACCCACTGTTATCACCAGATGTCTGTCCATATACACTTATATATGTACATGTATATATCTGCTGACATATACATGATCTGCTGTATAAATTTACAATATAGATGTAGACATATATATCCACAGATGTAGGCATTTGCATCTATATATGTTCATATCTATTTATATAAGTATATATCCTTATAGATATAGATATACATATATCTACATATATCAATATGTTGTGCTGTTTAGACATTAATATATTTACTCACACACATACATCTATATGTTGCAATACATTCCCTATACTGTTGAATGTCTGGGCTGGGTGATATGTTTGTGGAAACATCAGGTTTATGTACATCTGCCATGGTTTAGTGGGAAATCACTTTGTGTATGGTGTGCAGGGTCCTGGGTATGAGCCTTGCAGAGTTTTTTTTTTTTGTTGTTGCTGGCCAGAACACTCCTGCTTACCCCCATGCTAGCCTCTTTAAAAGGAATGGAAAAAAGAGTTGCTAGAAAAGTGGTGAAAAAGGGGCACAAAGAGGGTAAGACAGTAGGGTAATAGCTAGGCATGTGCAGAAAGAGTGTAGGAAAGGTCCATAGCTGCTCATTTCTGATACAGCAACAGCTGTGCATAAACACTGCAGTTGGAGGTAGATGTGGACCCTCAAATCCCTGGGAGAGGGATGAGGACAACATAAATCATTGTGATACCAATTAGAATGGATTACATGTGTCCAGTGGACATGTGCAGAATGTACAGACATGTGTGGGGTGAAATTGTTTCATGGGAACATAGTTCTCTTCCATTATCTTTTCAGGTTGAGTGGGATGTTGGGGAGGGGCTGTAGGTATATTTGGGGAGGGAGAATGGGAAGGTTAACAGACATGACACACAAGACGCATACAGGGGTGGTATATGACAGATGTGGGGGGTGAACACCTTGATGAGGAGGGATGTTGGGATATCAGAAGCCCACAAGCCCCCTAGTGGTAACTGTGGGACTGAGGTTACCACACATGGGCGTTCACCATGGTGTCACCACAGTGCCATACTCTTGTGAAATATGACTGCAGACCATCCTCCTGCTGACACATGTACACCTGCAACACAAATGGATAACATTATGGAGATAACAATCACTGTTACTGACAGCTGAAATGCATCATAGCTGCATGGCTACACTACCTGACATGTATGCATTGCACATTACCCCTGACAACATCTCACACTGCAGTACATTACAGCACTCTATAGCAGTCACCGTGTGCATCAGAACCATATTAGCCTGTCCCTGCATCAATGTTATGGATGACAGGGAAGTAGCACAGGTATCATCATATGCACAGGGTGTGTTGCTGGTTTGCCAGAGGCCGAGGGTGGTCCATACATGTGTCACTATGAGTGTGGGTGTGGGGATTGGTTCAATGATTGGGGCATGGTGATGTGGTGTGTGTCGGTATGGGGTTGCCCTAGGTGTGGTTGCATAGTGTGTGGGTATGCATGCACAGAGTCCTGCCATGTGACTGCCCTGTACAGGTGTTGTTGTACAGCTGCAAACCATACCTGGCAGGGTGTGCAGTTCAGTGCCTCCAGCCATTGACATGCTGACTGTGCCTGCCAGGGGGTTCTACTGGCACGTGCAGTTACAGACCTTGAAGTGCTACTCTCCCCTGATGATGACAGGTGTCCACTGGAACCATGTCCCACCTGGGACTGGCCATGGCCACGTGCACGAGACCTGCTGTGGTGTGGTGTGGACAGCACCCCCAATGGTGTGCTGGGGCTGGTACTGTCACTACAAGAGTGGCTTGGTGTTGTGGCACATCCACATTGACCACCAACTGCTGGTGTGTCTGCCCTACATCCACATGGACATTGCACCACTCCCACCACACGTTCAAGCACAGCCATTCCACGATTGAGGAGGGCCACCATCTTACCCCACCATCTATCCATGACCTCGGTATGTTCACAAAGGGCAGCAGCAATGTCATGGAGGTTGCCATGTACAGATGAGAAAGCAGCCCTCTGCAGCCCCAGGCCTGGTGTGCATGTCCATACATGCCTGTGCCTCCATTACAGTCTGAAACATGCTCCTGGTTGTACCAGTTGTGGCGCCTCTGCCAGGGGTATGATGAACAGCGGCCCACCCATCAGCACCACGGTACATCTGCTGATGTGGTGGCCTGCCGGACATCTGGCTATGCCAACTGTGAACCAACACAGTTGGCATGGACACCACACCTTCCTGGTCACTGGCACCATCCACCAACTGTCCTCCTGCTATGGCCATGTGTGATGGGGTTTGTAGGGGCACTGTAACTGTGTGCGGGCTTGGGGTGGCTAGGAGGGTGATGACACATGTAGGTGCAGTGTCGGCTTCTGACAACCCCACTTGTGCCTCACCAGTACCATTATCATCATCATCATCATCGGTGTCTTATGGACACCTACCTCAGTTTGCATGCAGTAGGGAACCTGACCCACCTGTGGGGGAAACAAACACACATGTTAAGACCTGTACAGCATTGCATGACAGTACGTACACTCACACACACACAGTCATACACACGCTCAGTCACACACACAGACACACACAGCCTCACACACACACACACACACACACACACACACACACACACACACACACACACACACACACACACACAAAGACACACAGGCATAAACACACACACATGTACACCCACAAACACTGACAGTCCATCTTACTACCTCCCTTACGCTGGGTTTACAGACAGTCCCACATTCAGTTACAGATGTGCCTCACCAGTACCATTATCATCATCATCATCATCGGTGTCTTATGGACAGAACCTGACCCACCTGTGGGGAAACAAACACACATGTTACACAGCCACACACACACACACACACACACACACACACACACACACACACACACACACACACACACAGCTGGGTTTACAGACAGTCCCACATTCAGTTACAGATGTTCCCCATTCTGCATGGCACTTGCTAACATACTCATTAATACTACCCATTAACATCTCAGACCTCTCCATGCCTACACATGTGGTCACAACACATGATCTGTTACTCCATCACCTCCCTGACTTTGGTGGAGTAGGTAATACATGGCCTCACTGCTATCATCCAATAATACTCTGTGTATGTCCAGTCAAAGTGTACATGGCCCCTAAATGGTTGGGGCTGCTACATTCACTACATATGTCACACACTGGAGCCTCATACTACAGTCTTGATCAGTCCATGACACATCTGCTGCACAATGAACACATCATGCGGACACCAGTAATACCAATCGAAAACAGTCCTTGAACCAAATAAGGAATCAGATGCAAAAAACAGAGAATACAAGAAAAAGAAAAAGAATCTGGTTCCACACAGCAGTGAAAATCAATATGTTCTTTATTGTAGTAGGTAAGCGCTTTCTTGGAATAACATTCACTTCATCAGACCAACAAAGATAGAATAGCAGTTACATTTTTAAACACTAAAACATCCAATCAAAAATCAGATAAAATGTGCATCATAGCTAAAAGCCATGTGATAAAATACATCTGTAGAATATATAGATCGTTAAAAAAATGAATAACACAGACTAAATGAACAATATGTACTTAAAACTGGTAACAAATACAATAGTAAAAAATAATATAAGATGGACTATTGAAACATATATGATAAAATATTAAAAGAGATCAATGCTTTAATAGCCGTGCTTTAAGGAAGGGTTTCAGGGAAACTCTCCCCCGGATTCATGAAGTTCGATGCAAGTACGGCAGTAGGCTTGCGCCGACAGTGCGGCATGAAGATGGCGCAGTAGCACCAAATGCATATTAATGAAGGTGTGCTGCTGACACAGCCACATTCACAGGAAATGAGCGCAAGTGCATAGGGTGTGTCAAAGTGCTGCACGAAGGCAAGGAAATGGCAGCTGTCGACGTGCAACCTAAAATGCTTGCATATAACAAGTTGCAAGATAGTAATCACATCCGTCGGTGTCCGTGGATACTGAAACATATGCAAAGCATGCAAGAAAGTACCTGCAAACACAAAGTGAAGAAGCAAACACAAATGCACGGTAGGGAATAATGGGTTCTTATCCCACGAACAAATGACATGGAAGACCGTGTGGCCATAGTTCAACACAGTGTAGATAGCTATACCAAGTGGAAATGAAATGCATCATATGTTAGCCAGCCACCAGTAGGTACGTCCAGCTCAATGGTGAGGGTCACCAGCTGACCCATAATGTGAGGGAGGGTACACAGCTGGGCAGATGTGTCCATAACAAAATACACGAGAAATGTAGATATCTAGCGACAGTATGTCCAAATCATATACCGCAAGGCATATAATAGTCACATACAAAAGGTATGTCTGTATTTCACATACCAAATGTGATAGGAAATAGAATAAGCATGTAAATGAAACAGAAGGAGCATATAAACAGCTACAACAATAAGGACACATGTAGGCTGAAAGGAACAGTATTATCCATACCGTTGACTAGGATTACCACCTGACCACTATGTGAGCGACAGTCCCTCTTTGGGCAGTTGTGTCCTGAGAAAAACTTGTAAAAATGGCAAATGTCCTGAGAGTATAGGACAAAATTATTCCCTATACATTATGTAATAGTTGCGTTAAACAGTTTTTCTGTATCTAAATTACATAAATGTTATAAGAAACAGAATAAGCAACTAAAATGCTACAAGAATAAGCTTTTATTTAGGCAAGAATTTTAAGTTCTATCCTTTGTACTGACCATTGGTATGTGTCGGCCTGTAAAATGTGATGTTTGTACCAAAAATGTCCCACTTTGGCCAATTGAAAAGGTGGCAACCCTACCATTGACTGTGGGGAGGTGTTGTCCACTACAGTCAGATATGTGTATGGAATATATCCCATCCTGGACATAGGAAAAGGTGGCATCCTACCAATGAGTACAACAGGCTGCCAAAATCTGGAAGTCAGCAGTACAAGCCGAACTTGTCAGGATGTGTCACAGTCGAACGGGTAGTACCCGGGTATACCAACCATGTAATGAAAATTAAGTATGGGCATGTACCTATGTGCGTGAGGTATAGCATGTGGAAAGCAAACATAGCAGGGTAGTCCACACAACCATACAGGTACCTGACACATGTAGGGTATTCAATGTGTTACTCTGGCATTGTCATGGGCCAACAACCAAAGCAGTGATGTATGGGGTGTGAGGAATCTGTGTGTGTGGGGTGGATGGGTAATGGTACAATCCTCCAAAGCAATACTGTGTCGTATGCAGAATAGTTGAACTGGAGGTGTATGAGGGAGCAGCGAGTGAAGCTGAAAGAAACACAAACACATGTATAAACAGCTGCAATACAAGCAGACAGGCCATACTGTAGAACACAATCCCACAAACATATGAATATTGAAATGTGCGATACAAATGTATAGATATGTCACCTGCACATACCCACAGATTGGTCCTGATGGAACTGGCCATAACAAATGCAACACACCTGGATGCGTAATGGACTACCTAGAATCCCCTCCACATCACACAACCTGCTCCCATACCTGAACGTCCACCAAATCCAGCCGTACTTGGCCTACTGGTTTGGTGCAGCCACAGCTACACATAGTGACCACTATGCATATGTAGTAGGTAGTGACACCCTAGGCGGATGCAGGGTTGCACACTATGTACCCATTGCATGTAAAGCCCTCAGCACATTTTTGTAACTCCAGAAAGATGTTCGTTATTTCGCTTGTTGTGGATCGATCCAATTTTTGGATACCCCTCATGGGATACGTAACCTGTGTAGACATTAGAACGGAAGACACAAAGTCCAGTCCTGTAGATATCTGGACAGAAGTTGGAATGTGCATTAGAGGTGCATGACACTGTCCAGCCCTAAGTGGTCATGCATAACCTACTACCCAGGATCAAACACCTGCCCGTGACGCACGTGTCCCGACACGAATAAGCGGGAGAATATATTGCACACATTCGCATAGCGGCAAATGGTATAAGGGTGAGAAGGCACTGACATAAACAGGATAACCCTGATCTACTGTATGAGGGACAATTAACGTGTGTGTAGGTGTGATCGACCATACCTGTCAACCTCTGAGAGCAAGATATCTGGACAAAGCTGTGAATAAAAGTGAGACAAAGGCCCAAAAGTAGGGACAGTTTGTAAAGATTGCTCTTAGAAACTTAGAAAGTTGATAGAATAACAGTTTGCACATTGGCATTAATTTCCTGAAGAGTATGAAGTCTGAAACTCAACTGTCTGTCATTATGTTCTGACTTCAGTCTTTAATGATTAGCTACTGATTTGCCAGAAAACAACAGTGTATTACAGAGGTCTGTACATATTTACAGTAACAAACCTTCACATTTGTTTACTGTACTGCTTCATACCTGTAGTTAATTCATGTCCAGAATAATAATCCTCGTATGAATGAATACAGGAAATAGTCAAATGTGAAATGGGAACAACCCTCACCGTGGATTATGTATTGTAACCACCCCCACTCATATTATGTATTGCCAACATAAAAAGCTGCTGACAGGTGCCGAAACACCTGTGTCCATAAACACAGGTAAAAATGTATAAAATGGACAAACTCTGTCCATGTGCTTTGTCTGACATTTGAACTCGGTCAGGGCAGTTCCGTTCACCAGGTGGACAAGCCTAAACCCAGATCACCACATGAACACCCTAACAATCAAAGACTTGTATGTGCCAGGACTATAAGCCTTGGAGTTCTGCATATCCTTGGAGTGATTAAATATGCAGCTTGGGTCCAAAGCAGTAGGGAATAGGGAATGTGTAATATGTAGTACCATGTTTTTCCCAGCAGGAGAATGAATGCCTGTGTTGTAAGTGAAGCGGTGAGGCGTATGTTAATGTAGCTATGTACTATGGGTATGCATATAAATGAGTCAGAACACCAATAGTATACTAGTTACAGCATCCAGCCAATGTGAATGCAGTCCCGGTTCAACTACGACTACAGCACATATAATTTTAAAGTGTAATGAATGCGTCTGTGCTGTAAAGATATTTAAATATGTAAAGGTGAATGTGTGTTTCGCATATGTCCGTTAACTGGATTACAGATATTCTACTGGTACCGTCACAATTAATAAAGCCCACGAAAGCACAAAGACTTAGTAAACATATGTAACCCACAATAAGGATATGCACGTGTGCCTGCGCGTGTGTAATCTGCTCACAGCATAGCAAATGAATGCTGTTTTCTACATGTTATTTATATATCTATATATGGATATATATATTTGTGTATAGATATATATCCACAGACTTAAACTAAATAAATATATGAAATAAAGAATGTACAGACATAGATATATATATATATATATATATATATATATATATATATATATATATATATATATATATCAATACACACACATACATTAATTGATATATACATAACAAACATATAAACAAATGTCCTTGTAGATATAACACATGTACATAAATAGGTTACGTCATAGCTATTATGGATAGACATACAGACATGCAGTAAAGATAAATACACTGCTGCTTTCCAAACCACTGCCCGGAAAGTACCAGTGTGCCAGATCTGCAAGTTCTACTCTTTAAACATGGATATAGGTGTCCTTTGCAGGACCCCAAAAATTGATCCTCTACAGGCACCATCCTGTAATGATTGAAGCAAAGAAGTCACATCTGCAACTACAATATAGCTGTACATGCAACAGTAGCTTGTGCAAGGGTAATAACACATGGGTTGACAGAATGTATGACATATGTCCCGATACGTGGAGAGTGGATAGTGCTTAGAAGTGTCTTCATACTTTATTATCGCTCACATTAAATATGTCGTATTACTACTGTGGAGGGGTGTCAGGTATGGGAATTATGGGTATGCAATAATGGGCCTAGGTGCCTAGGTGTTGGTTGGCACAGATTTATTAGGTCCGCCCCATGGAAGTGATTAATATTCCTATGTGGGTATAGCACACGCCTATATCTTCCAAAATGAAGAACCCATCTACTGGATATTGTGTAAAGCATTAGGGGAAGACGTAGGGACTTATATCAGTGTCATGTAAGCGATTATCATGGACGTACATGCATACGACTAAGATGGTAACCATACCTCTCAACCTTTCAGAATAAGACATCTGGACAAAGGCATATTAAAACAAGTACAAATAGGGACTATTTTAAATATTCCTCTTGCAAAGTTAGAACGTTGATAGAATAATGGATAATTCATTAGTATGAATGTTTTGAGGGTTATTAATTATAAAATACTAATGTCTGTCATTATTATCTAACTTCACAGTCCTTAATGACTTGCCACTAATTTACCAGAAAGGCACAATATTATGAAAAAAGGAACAAAATTATAAGTCTAAATTTGGGACATTTACACAAAATGTGTACAGTTGAGAGGTATGAAGGTAACCCTGTCCTAAATAAATGTACAGAACTAGTGATATTAGGTGGACAGGTGTGAAGAAAGATGTGATGACAAATGACAAAACATGTATAAGTCAAAAGCATGTACCTCGATAAATGTAAATGAATACTTATGCCCTGTGATAGTCAATGTGGAAGATTAATAGAAACAAAATAAATGTGTCCCTCAGGGTGTTATGCAGTGCCCCCGATACAGTGTTCAGTCTCCCACACTCGCATGCGAGTTCTGCCACTGACGGAAAGCACAAATACCGGCGAACACATAAGGTAGATGATAGCATAATATGTTTTGATTAGCACCTGTTGGCTTTTGTGAGGAACACAACACTCTGGGCGGGTGTGTCCTGCAAAAGGAATGTAATGGCATCTGGCTTGTGATTTCTTCATATATTGTGTATAGTGGTGTAATAAAATGATATATCTTGTATCAGACACAGATACATGTTATAGGAAACAGTATTATCGACTATACTGCTACAAGAAAAATCAGAAGGTATGAAAAGAGCTGAAGTAGTCAGTTTAGTATTGACCGCAGGTATGTGTTGACTTGTCAAATGTCACAGCTGTATATATAGTACCTATAGGGCTGTCACCTTTACAAATCAAATGATGAAAGTGGGAGCTGCTCTGTAGAAATGTCAGATGTAGCAGGTCAAAACATACCTACAGCCATGCATATTCCACAAATAGACATATTAGCGCACAGCAAAGCTTAGGCCAGGAGTCATGAAGCCTTGGCCGGTGTGTACGAGTAGAGTAAGAGTAGACCAAGGCAAGATGTCTGCTGAGCTATTCAGCAATATCCTATAGGGGCGTGTAAGACAGCCCCTAAAACGAATGTTGCACGGACAATGTTAGGATATGCAAATGTCCCCATTTGTAGGTGAAAGCTATGCAAATGATGTAAATTTGAGATACATGAAACAGTAAGCTGTCTGTGCAAGAGTAGAGTTATGTGCAGAAATGTGCATGGATGTTAACCGAGTAACGTTCTGCAAATAGCTAAACGGAGCAATGACAGCTGCAAATAAAGGATGAATTTAGTTGAAGAAGCATGCCAATGGCCAAATATAAGGCCAGTGGCAATTTTTCCATTGGAAATTAATAAAACTATATTTGTCCTCCCCCGATCTCTGTTGTTTAAGCGTAGCTCAGCGGCACGAAAATGCGCTGCGCTTTCAAAACAAGAAAATATTTAAAATATACATACAAATTGTAATTTTAGTTAAAAGTTAGTTCGCCATGCAGGTGAATGGCAAGCTGAAGACAACATGGCTACTGAGTACTGGTTGCTATGTGTGGAAGCGCTCTTTCAGAGATGTAACCAAGCATTAGTAGGCAATCTGATGCAATTGAGGCTGAGGATAGTGAATCACAATTTGTCATGTCATATGGGCCAAGCCTCTACAATGTAAGAGTAGGTTAAGGGGACTATCAGAGTAGAAGATAGGTGACATCATGAGTGTGTATGTATAAAACACTGTAATCTTATTGGAGCAGTGTGTCACATGTTTGCTGTCAGTTACTCATCAGTGGAAGAGGCGTGTTATGATTTATCCTAGGTAAAGTACACCATGGATATCACTGAAGTTTCTTGCAAACCTGCTTACAGTGTGTTCATGCCTGTGCGCGCCTGTAAGCCCGAGTAAGCATGTGTGCATGCGTGTCAACCCGTGTGCATGCGCTGAAGAACAAGTAAGCTAGTGTAAGAATGTTGAAGCCCGTGTAATGTTTTATAAGCCAGTGTACGCGTTTGTAAGCATATATAAATCTGTACTACATACATCACACATGTACTGCACACTCTGAAACACATGCTGCCAATACTACACACGTCAGTCAAATGGCACATGGATGGATAATAAATCTTCAGAATTAACAGTGCTGTAAACTATACTACATTGATGGTCAGAGCTGCAATGCATCATGCCTGCTTCCATACACCTAGAAGGATATCACACTTTGTGTTAACAACATTTTAACATTAATACAGTGCTATAAAGACACCCTGTGCATCAGCACCATGTTAGTCTGTTCCTGCATCAATGTTACACATTACAGGTGGTGGCACAGGTGTCATCATATGCACAGGGTATGTTCTTTCTTTTCCAGAGCCTGTCATTGAGCCATCCAATCAACATGTAAGTATGTGTGTGTGTGTGTGTGTGTGTGTGTGTGACGGACAACAGTTTTGGTATGGCCCAATGTTGATGCAATGTGTGTGTGTGTATGTGTTAGCCCTAGCTGTTTGTTTTATGTGTGTGTCTGCATGTACACAGTTTCAGCATGTGTCAGCCATATACAGGAGGTTGTGGGACAGTCACAGACCATAACTGCCAGGCTTTACAGATCGCCATTACTGGCCATGGACACCCCTCCATGCATTCAACAATATTCCAGTCCTGCACCTGTCAATGTATACACATACATTCTTGGCATCTGTATCACAACCTGTGGATAAACAGGAGTCAGTAATGTTAACCTGATTTGCATAGTATTGTCAGTTAATACATAGTTATATGAGCCATACTCATCCTTCAAAGTAATAACCACTGCTGACTGTTGCTGAGATGTGCACATGACTGTTTAAAGGTGCTGTACTATCATTGTTTTCAATGTCCCTTGTAATACCCAGCAACAAAATAACTGGTCACTACACAACTATAACCCAGGATCACTACAGCACACAGTATGTGCACTATCACAGAGCCATAGCAGATTTACATACATCCAAGGTGATCACGTACAGATAATGCAGCACATTCAATAGTGCTAATATCCACATACATATCTATATCTATCTACATTATATATATATATATATATATATATATATACACACACACACACACACACACACACACACACACACACACACACACACACACACACACACTTGGCAGGGTTGGGATCAGAACACAGACCTAACTACCTTATCACACTACAGCATTACGCATTTACAGAGCGTGCTATCGTGATTACTAGATCACAGCATTCACAGAGGCATACGTCTAACTTGCTGACATCAGCATCAAAGGCAAAGACACCGTACGGATTCTATGGAGCGTGAATAGTGTAAAAGCAAAGTACAGTTGTTATGCAGCTGGAAACTCACACACACACACGTGGCAGGATTAGGATTAGAGCACAGACCTAACTACCTTATCACACTACAGCATTGCACATTTACAGAACGCGCTACCGAGATTACTGAACACAGTACTTCCAGAGGCATACTTCTAGGTGGGTGACATAATCCGCAAAGGCAAAGATGCCGATAGGGAATGTATGTGGTGTTAGGCATCTAAAAGCATTACTGTGTCCCCAGGCAGCTGGAAACACACACACGCACACACTTGGCAGGGCTGGGAGTCGAACCTACAGCTAACTACCTTATCACATTACAGCATTACGCATTTACAGAATGCGTTACTGAGATTACTGAACACAGCTCTCCCAGAGGCATACTTCTAGGTGGGTGACATCGTCCGCAAAGGCAAAGACGCCGATAGGGAATGTATGTGGTGTGAGGCATCTAAAAGCATTACTGTGTCCCCAGGCAGCTGGAAACACACACACACACACACACACACACACACACACACACACACACACACACACCAGGGCTGGGAGTCGAACATACACCTAACTACCTTATCACACTACAGCATTATGCATTTACAGAACACGCTACCGAGATTACTGAACACAGCACTCCCAGAGGCATACTTCTAGGTGGGTGACATCATCCACAAAGGCAAAGATGCCGATAGGGAATGTATGTGGTGTGAGGCATCTAAAAGCATTACTGTGTCCCCAGGCAGCTGGAAACACACACACACTTGGCAGGGCTGGGAGTCGAACATACACCTAACTACCTTATTACACTACAGCATTACACATTTACAGAATGCGCTACCGAGATTACTGAACACAGCACTCCCAGAGGCATACTTCTAGGTGGGTGACATCATCCACAAAGGCAAGGACGCCGATAGGGAATGTATAGAGGGTGAGCAGTCTGAAAGCATATTACTGTCCCAAGGTAGACATAGACAAACAAATGGCAGTGGTGTGATCTGGGCAACTAAATATCTACAGAGCACTACAACAACACTACATAGATATGGGACGCGCCACAGACAGTACACTCTTCAAGACAGTCAACCAGTGTGTTCAATGTAGGCATCCATCGTGACGTTGAAAATGGACATCTGTTGCCTGGATGTCCACCATCGCTATACAGGATGTCAGTGGCCATGCCCATACACAAAGGCACATCACCGACACAAGGTGTCACTGGCCATGCCCACACGCTTAGTATCACACGTCCGTTTGGAATGTACTGTGTGTCCAACTACACAACTGCATACTGAGCATGCTCACACACTTAGCAGTTGCAAAGGGCTGTCTTGCATGCACATGGATTCTAAACACGTAAGGGCGCAGTTTGGAATGTACTGTGTGTCCAACTACACAACGGCGTACTGGGCATGCTCACACACTTAGCAGTTGCAAAGGGCCGTCTTGCATGCACAAGGATTCTAAACATGTAAGGGCGCAGTTTGGAATGTACTGTGTGTCCAACTACACAATGGCGTACTGGGCATGCTCACACACACAGCAGTTGCAAAGGGCTGTCTTGCATGCACATGGATTCTAAACACGTAAGGGCACAGTTTAGAATGTACTGTGTGTCCAACTACACAATGGCGTACTGGGCATGCTCATACACTTAGCAGTTGCAAAGGGCCGTCTTGCATGCACACAGATACTAAACATGGAAGGGCACAGTATGGTATTACTGTCCCCACGTACATGAAGGCCACTCACATGTATTGACCAGTACACACTCAGGAGCCATCACAGATGTCTCAGGTACAGATCACAGAAGTGCACACCGCAGTCTACAATGTAGCCCTCAGACATCACCATGTTGTTGGACCAGCAATACACAGCCATACATCAACACAACACCATGTGACTCATGACCAGTGGACTGTACATAGGTGTACAGCAACTGTGCAGACTACACATGCACCGACAGGGTTCCATCATGTGTTATGCATTGCAATGATACCACTGTACATAACCAGGTCGGCTCTACACATACCAGGGGCCCTGGGTCTTACACAGCTGTGACAGATGACTGTCGCTGTACACCAACAAACACACATGTTTGGATATGTCATACATGTAATTGCAGAGGATATGTGCATGGACCACACACACACACACAACGCATATGTACATAGCATGGCGTTTGCTGTCCTCCGTGCAGACAAGTGGCTACAGCAATCATACGCATGCAAATGGAAGGTGGGACCATGGCTGTTGAATGCTAACAGTACATGAAGTAGCAATGTTGACCGAGGACACATTCCCTCTGTACTAGTTACTCATGACACTCATCATATCATACAACAGTCCATGTGTTATGTATGTCAACACACATGTCCACCAATTGCAATTTATACAAACATGGCTACATGACAGGCATGTAGGACCAACACACATGTACAATCTGTAGTGTGCATGCAGCTACCATGCATGTGCAGTAGCTGATGTAAGTAACTCATCTGTGCCTAACTACAACATGCAGTTGCAATGCAGCCCCATCATTGACACCTGTATATGGTGACATACTGACAGTATGGTAGGATGTACAGCAGGTATGGATGGATGTGTGTACATAAATTGGTGATCCACCTGTGTAGATGGATGTTTGCCAGGGAAGGCTCACAGGTGTGTCACACGCCATCCTACCATTACATGTGCAAACAGTACGCTATGTTACCGTTACTTGACGGTGAAGACATAAAACCTACACAGCGGTCAGGTGTTACCGACAGTACATCACTTGAGACCTGTAACACTTACATCCTCCCGTGTGCATATAGCAGCACAATTGCTGGACATAGTGTTGGTACACATAATACGGCCAATACTGCTGCATGTCTGTCAGACATATCATCATATAGCAGGTGTATCATTCACAGTACTGCCATGTGTGTTTGCTTGTGTGACCATATATGCCACATATGGTGGGGAATACATCACAATTGTTACACACCCCTGTACACTGTTGTAGACATCTGTACATACTGCAGTGTGAAAAGCATGATGTAGACAGATGTGGTGTGTGTGTCACACACATCAGCTATCCATATGTGTATGACATTTCTGGTCTCCACAGTGTGTGTGTGTGTGTGTGTGTGTGTGTGTGTGTGTGTGTGTGTGTGTGTGTGTGTGTGTGTAGGTATGTATGGCTGTCTGGTGCATGGAGTGAGGGTGTATGCTACCATACAGAACACACAGGATCCCTAACCCCTCATGGTGATGCAGTCTACTACCCTGTTGATGCCATCTGTCTCAGCCACACTGGCTACCTGTACATGTTCTTTCTCTGTGTCATATCGTGTGGGTTCACAGTACTGTGAGGGTGATGACCACATAGGCAAGGGTCCTCACCTCAACACTATGGGGTGTGCATTATAGTGTTGTTGACCCCGTGAGTGTGGGCATGTTCCTGTAATGTGACAGGGTATTACTGCTACACAGTGAGGCCTCATGCTATCAAGTGGCCTCTAACATTATCATTGGCCAGACCACTGTGTACAACCCCTGCACCATGTCAACATACCTGTGATGTGACCTGGTATGGATGTCATGTCTCTAGCCACTGTAGCCTATTAAACTGCCCACATGCTTCTGGATCAGTATATGTGTGGACATCTGTGGTATGTTAGACTTTCCAACAGTCAAGTTGAGGCTAAGTAAAGCATGCTGATGTCACCATATGTGCCTGTGAGTACTCCACAGTTACACATGGGAGACTGCAAACACTGCTACCTGTAGGCACATGCAAGTAGACCATAAGGAGGGAACCAGGGCATCATTACCAACATGCTGTTACTGTTGTTACCGAGACACATACTGTGAACATATAACAATACATGCTAAACCTGTACTACATGGTATGTCTGGTGTGTGTCAACAGTACACAACTAATGCAATATACACGTCACTCACTATTCTCACACAACTAATGTAATATACACTTCTCACTATTCTGTTCACCCTGTGCATCAGACCATTTGAGCATGTCCCTGCACCGATGGTGTGGATGACAGGGATGTGGCATAGGCTTCATCATATGCACATAGTGATAATGTTTGCCAGGGGCATAGGCTGCACCAATGGATGACATCATGTGCATGGGTAAGGGCCAGTGATATGATTGGACATGTTTGTTCAGTATGCATGTGGGTGTTGTGGTGCCCTACAGATGTCTTTGCTGTGTGCATGTATGTGTGCACACAGTTCTGCCTTTTGTGAGGCCTACATGGGGTATTATTGACAGCTCCAAATTGTACAGACCAGGTTGTACAGCTCACTGTGTCCGGCCACAGCCACGTGACCTGTGCCTGCCAGGGGTTGCATTGTCACTACCAGGTGGAGGTACATATTGGCTACTGTCCAACAACACATGCCCACTGGAACCGTGTCCCCACTGGGAACATCCAGGGCCACATCCACGTGGCCTGCTGTGTCCTGGTGTGGACAGCTCAGCACCAGCTGCACTGCTACTGCTACCGGCACTATGGGAGCGGGCATGTGAGGTGGCACGCTCACGTTGACCTGCACTAGGTGGTGTAGCTGGCCTACGTCCACGTGGCCTACGCCTCACTCCTACCAGATGTTCCAGCACAGACAGCTCAGGCTCGTGGATTTCCATGCCACGGTCAAGGATTCCGACCATGTCACCCAATCACCTGTCCAGAACATCAGCAATCTGCTGTTGAGCATTTGCCAATGCCTGGATGTTGTCATTTAGGGTATGGATAGCAGCCCTCTGCAGCCTCTGCCCTTCTCTGTTCTGCCATTCAGCATGTGTCTGTGCCACCATTACAGTCTGGAACATGCATCTGGTGATACCAGCTGCTGCGCTCTGTCCTGCAGGTGCATGTCTTCCAGAGGTCCTCCTACGAGCAGCACCGGCCACATGCCTGTGTGGCACATCTGCAGTCATTACACTGACATCATGGTGTGTAGACACACCTTCTCTAGCCACCACATGTTCCTGTTCCACGCTAACAGATGCTGACTGTCCTTCCTCTATGGCCACCAGTGATGCAGTATGTGTTGGCAGCAGAACTGTGTGCGGGGAAGAGGGGGACATAGCTGGGATGGCAACCATTGGCACAGATTCAGCCCCTGACAACCCTGACTGTACCTCATGCATATGTTCATCACTGCTAGTATCTGTGGGGACACTAACATCAGATGGACCGCAGGAGGGTAACACACCTACATCACCTGTGAATGCAAAGAAAGACCCTAAATTACAATAGACACCCACACAGACACACACACACACAGACACACACACACACACACACACACACACACACACACACACACACACACACACACACACACACACACACACACACACACACAGACACACACACACACAGACAAACACAGACACACAATGCATGTGATTTGACAGACGGCATGCAGCATGCCTGTGATACAGCAGACGGCATGCAGCTCAGACATTAATAGTGTTAGTAAGCATACCTCCCTGGAATGCACACTACAGCAAGCAAGTGTCATATCAGTAGCCATGCAGTTCACACAATCATGGTAGTATACATGAATCCCCATGATACACCATGTGGACCAGAACAAGATAACAGTACACATGGCTAACATGACCTTGACATGTAATCTGCTGATGTGTGCATTAACATGCATACATGTCTGACACAATGGTGTCCTGACACATGTACAGCATCGTAATGGGCATCACATTGCGGTGTTGCCTGTATGCCCTATAGATAGAATGCATGTTTAGCAAATGTGCATGAGCATGGAAGGGTAGTGTGAGCTGTCTACATTGCTATACAGTGTGATGTACAGACATTGTGCCATTGCATGGCATCATGAGGCACCTATATTGCTATACAATGCATAATATGTACACATTGCATAGCCATAACTGCATGCATACCCATGACATAACTGTGGGTTGTGACCCATGAAGCTGAGGTGTATACACACCAAACCATGCTGTGTCATGTGACAGGTCACTGGAGGACTTACAGATGACACCCCTGCACAACAACTACAAGGTCTTAGCTGCCTGGTAACCATGTCCACACATAGCAGACATGCCAATTCACCATGTCTCACATGACATTGATGTACCACACACACGAGGTGCACAGCTAATGGTGATGTCCTACAGCAGCAAGGGAAATGTACAGTATCTGTGGCCTGATGTGGTGTCAATGTCTGTGGAAGCTGTACAGGTGACTACTGTCATGCTATGACACAGTCGTGATGTTCAACAGATCTTATATGGTAGACTTCAGTGACACCTCCACTAGCTGTGCACAGGCTTTTAGGATGTCCAGTGTACCACATCAACTGTATAATCAGTCAACTAAGGCTATAATTGGACCATGCGTGGACAATGTGCAACAGGGTGTATACACATCACATCTACTGTGTGGCTATGTGTCTCTGGCCACCCCCCATGGCCATGTCTGCACATGTGTTGGCCAAATGTGTGTGATGGCCGTCTATCTCACATCTGTGTTGTCCCATATGACATACACCCATAGATGTCAGATATGTCACCATCCACAGGGCTATGCAGCCAACGGGTTGTATGTTTGGTATGTGGGGTATGGGTCATGGGATAGTGTGACAATATTACAGCCAGAACACTATGTGTCTGGGACATGTCAGATGGCACATCACAATGTGTGCACCCAGTGCAGGGGCATATAACACAATGGTGACACCTGTGGGCTGCCCATATCACAGCTCACTGTGTGGTACTGTTTATGCATTACACGTGTTGTTCCAATGTATACTACATATGCCTCCATTGTAGAACACCTCCACCATTGTATGCACAGCTGACTACACATGTAGCAATGACAAATACTGTGGTTAAGTCGGTGTATCATTTCATTTGTATATATTGCACATGGGTGGCCTGTGTGAATGATGGGTGATGCGACCTGCATATCGTGACTGGAATGAACATCAAGTGTGCAAGTGTTAACTGGTCACATGGCAAATAGATCTATGCTTTAACATGCCTGATACTGATGACAGTCATACCTGCAAAGGACCCATGTCTGTGCGGCACACCAGAGGTACCTGTACAGGGGTGACACAGCAGTATGAACATTATCCATGACTGTATGACAGCCACAGGGTGCACTGTGCATGTTAACACATCCACCTGTACAATAGTATATAGTATGCACATGTGTGCATACACAGGGTAGCATACTGCTGCCAGCATGTGTGTCCACATACCTTGCATATGTTGTTACATTACATAATGTACAGTGACACATGCAACTAAATGGGATATAATAGCCATATGTGCAGTACTGACTTACCAGGCAACTCCAGGCTCATTGGTTGGGAGACACCCACCTCCACGATGTCAGCTAGTGTTTGTGGATGCTGTTCTGAGGGTGTCCCCAGACTGGCCAGTAGCTCCTTGGTGTGTGTGAGTGGGGGCTAGGTTGGTGGCCCACCACCTGTTCCACCTTGTTCCCTGGTGATTGTAGTGGCACGCTGTTTTGCATGTTGTATCAAGTCCATGCAGTGTCTGCGCACCTGCTGGTAGGTGCGGTTATGACCACCCACATCGTTTACCCTCCTGCAAAGATCCTGCCACAGGTCATCCCGCTGCTGGGCATGCTGCGGCACATGGCTGAACAACACCTCATAGTTCTCATGGAGGCACGGGATGAAGACATCATCCTCCTGGCAGCTGTATGCTTGCAGGCGTATACGAGGCATTATCTGTAAGACATAATGATGGTGACAGGTCACAGTTTCAGAGATGTACAGAGATACTGTTGCACATACATTTCTAGTAAATCTGGTACATCTGCACAGTTATCTTTGCATATCATCATGACACTGACACGACTGACATGTTTGTGTCACACACATGTAACACCCATTATGCATTGGATATCATCACCATATATGTGTGTCACCTCATTACATTGTTCATGCTCCATGTGAATGCTGTGTTGATGTGGGCATGTCTGTTTGCCTGCACTGCTGTTCTTACCTATCTGCACATGCCTGTATGTGTCCACGGTAATGCTGTTGACCTTGATGCTGTGTATATGTCACATATCAACACATACACAGCCTTAATGGACTTGAGCAGTGATAATCCACACATACGCATGGAAACTTTTACATGCATGTGTTTTGCCATATACATCTACACGCACTATACAGCTGTTCAACATCCTGCCATGGATCGCCTGTGTTGCACATGTGATAGACATGGGACAATGGCTAGTCAGACATCATTCGCAGGGGTGGTTATCAACTATAGCATGTACAGGCAAGGTTTCCTAGCTGTATCTGACAGCCATTATGCCACCGGGAGGTGCATCAGTGCCACATTACTGATCCAGACAGTTGATACTACATCTACCATCACACCATGTATGACAGGGATGACATGTGCAGCTTTGATGGACACTGTTGCATGGTATGGCGGGAGTATGTCACATGTATGGCTCAGGTATCTGTCCAGCATGTGGCGATACTAGTAGTAGGACAGTGGCTGCCCATGACGTATGTCTTTCAGATCAGGATATGGACATGTAGCATGTCCAACATCATAGTGTAACAAATGTCTTTATGTAAGGTAGACAGCATGCTGCATAGTGGAGGTGAGGATTGTGAAGGCTGGTATCGCCCATCCACGCATGGCCAATACCCCTTAAAGGTGATATGTGATCCACTATTGGTCACCCGAGTGCTGTATATGCCTATCCAATGATATCCAAGCTCATGGATGGCACCCTGTTATGACATGGGTACCTCATATGACTACCTAAAGGGCCTGGAGACATCACCAACTCAGGGAGGTGTACTGCACAGCACCATCCCTTACACAGTGTCCATAATGTTGACCACAGCCTATGTGGTAGTTAATGGGTACAGGGATATTCACCTAGCGGTGACAATGCTGATATCATCCATCAGAATTTGCACGTATGTCACACACCTCACCCACACAGCCCATTCTGTATGTTGTTCACAACACTGTGACAGCTATTGCTCATAGGTCATGGCCATTTACATCCTTACATAGACAGATGCCTGACATTTGTCTGTGTGGTATCGGCTACAATGATGGTGGAGTACAACACATTAACCCTGTTTTACTGCAGCTGGCACTGGTGTGATATGCATATGCCACTATGGCACCTTTTGTAGTTGTGATTCTGTCAACAGGCCACTGGTAGAACACTCCTTTGACATACAAAGGTATATGTAGTCAAATATCCGTACTGTCATGTACATCTGTACTGCTAACATCTACATTGATAATGGTTCATGGACTTGCAGACCATACTCAGCAGGGTTATAGTGCGGTGCCACCAATTATGACTGTTGTCACCTCTTGTGGGTTGATATTATCCAACACCCTATCTGTATTGTATGTTCATGCTCAGCACTTGTTCAGAACTTGTGAGCACGTTATGAGCAACTGATTAATATAGCACCCATTCCACACCATTTCGCACAGGTACACTGTATGTCCTTACATTTCCAGCTTGCTTACAGTACAACAGCTGTTGTACACACGTAACTCACATATCTTCTGAGACATGGTTGTATATACAGGCATGTCCAACTGTCACGTACCAGTGCTATTGCCTGTCTATATGATGAATATGGCGTACATGTGGCAATAGAGGAATTGTCTCATGTACACAGTCACTCATGTACATACTCACCTCCCAACATACAACACTACAGCCTGTGGGGGATGCACATATGCAGCCCTGCTGGGGGTAATGCTGTCACCAACCCTGACTGCACCTGGCACTCATGTGGGGATGTGTAACATTTGCAACACACCCCACTCATCACATAGTCTCACAAGATCTCCACCACAGGCCACACATACGAGGACAACTTGTGCAGTACTTCTCTATACTCTGTGTACGCACCAAAGCCAGCCCTCATCACCAAACACAACACCGACAACTTATAGCCCACAGACTCATGTATGCCCATCATATACAGCCAAAAGGGTGTTATAACATACACAACACACCTGTCATAGGTGACTCTGTAGGCAGTCACACTGCTGTTCCACTCAGCGGGCTACACAAGGCGATAGTCGCTTACATCTTGCTGTCGGGTAACTGGTTCTGCAACATAACCTATGCACCCATGCCACACCTCACCAGGTATAATGTGACTGTCATTCTCCATGTTAGTGTGACTGCCCTGAGATGCAACTTCACAGACTACGTGTGCAGGGACATGCAATAGCTCACCAGTCTTGTAGCTCAAGCCCTGGGGAGCATTATGCATTCATACAGACATGATACCACTGTACATTGAGTGATTGTGTCACTTCAACAGTTGCCTATGCTTCTGCTGTCATTCCACAGGCATCTGGTATCTGTCCGCTTTGACTGACATGGTCAAATGACATGATGCTTTGGCACAGATGACCTGCACCTGTCAGCCCTGGGAGTACAGATCACATGTAAGGATCTTTCTGCTTCTATACTGGCTGTCTTGCACAGTTTCCAATAACATTCACCACCGGAATGGGAACTGGCAAACAAAACATGGGGTCATGTGACACAATGCTTGACATCTTCATCTCTGACACATGCAGGCAAGGCACTCCTTATAATGCACCACTTCAATATCTCTGAACTGACTGGGACCTGCCTCTAGGCTCTGCAGAGCACACCTGCAATGACAGGTTATACACAGACCATACCTTTCAGGCAAGTACCTGGACCGGCACACCCATGGCTGAGGTGTTCCCATATTCCACTATGTTGTACACATATCCTGGCTTGTTACTTAGCACAATGCATCAGAGGTGCTCCACGTACAACTAATTGTGTCCAGAACTGCTATACACATTGTAACAAGCTACGGATTCAACAACATACCCCACAGTTACCAGACCTCATTTGTTGGTGTACTGAAGAGTAGGGCTCAGACAGATACTACTGATGTGAGACTGACACTACCCCACACTTAACTGGGATAGCCACTCATGTACTGACACATTAGACCAACGCTGTCCGTTATTCATAACCTCCACTTGACTGGATCAACCCATACACACCACCTCCAATACCAACAATATCCTTGACATGGACACTACCAACATGTGACTGGTGTTCCACACCTGGGGTTATCCCCTTTTTGGTGGATTCCAGACATATGCTAATCACCCTTGTTAGCCACATCCCAGCACCACACCCTTCACAGCATACACAGTACGAGTACTACAACACCTACTACAGACGTCTTATGACAGTGGTAGTTAACGTCATGACACCCATGCAGATGGACAATGCACATATAAACACTGACACATACCCCAGTGCACTTCAATAGCATGTTCATGACTGCATGGATCATGCTATTCCACACAGTGCCAAGATGGTATCCACCAGATAACAGATGCCACTCTGGGGGTCCAGTTCCATGGACATAATTTACAACAACAGGTGGAGGCTGTTGCACAGTGGTGTACAATCCCATGGGTGGGGTAGCTCACTGGTCAGCCTCGGTAGCGCCACAGGATCCCTCATCACATACTCCAAAACTAGCTACGCAAACATTACTGTGACACATTCCAGGGTGTACCACAAGGCATTATGGTGGTATGTCAGTAGTCAATGGCAATACCCACATCTACTTTCACATACAACAGTTACTCAGGAACATTACAGAACCAGGTGATGTTGGCAACATGCTGGCGGATGGATTCAATGCTAACATTACCCCCTCTCACTCCCTACAGGGCCCCAATCCATGCAGGAACATTGCGGTGTCCCTGTAGTCACACCTACACAGTAATAACCTGCACTTTATATGGCCTGGCCATGTGACCATCCAAAGTCCAAGGCTGTGATGTCCACAAACCTCTGAACGACATGTCTCCCCACTAGGCCACCATATTCAGTAATAGCCTTTTATCAGACATTGTGGCCCCTGAATGGCACACAGCAACAGTTATCGCACTCCACACAGGTGGTGCCACAATGCACAAGTGGGATTATTGCCCTACACACCTGACTGGACTGTTCTGCACAGCTATGGGGCATATCATCATGGACATCATTCACAGAGACATTGTTGGGCTCCGGTCCTTTGATGCCACTCAGGTTAGACTTGTTAGGGCCAGAGCATGGCTCCTACACCTGGTGGACTCCTTTCATACAGTTACCAGGGTAGTTGATGACGGTACAGGGGTCCACACAGCCTACATTGTCCTCTCATTGCCTTTCAGCACCATTCTCCATTCTGGTATTGACAACATACACATCCACCTGCACATTGAATCCTATGTCTCATTATGTTATGCAAAGTGGCTCATGGACAGGACACACACAATGAGGGTAGCATACCATAGTACCTACTGTATTTCAGTTACACTTGGCATACCACAGTCCTCAGTCATAGGGTCTCTCATGTTTGGTATATGCTTCCCTGAGGTACAGGTTAGCACAGAGGGACTTTCCCAGGCCTAGCTTTACAGACCACTGCATACAAAGTGCCATGATTGCTCCACCAGCTGATACTGACTCCATCTGTAAGGGTGTTACTGTGACGGATACCTGATATCAATATCATGGCCTCAAGCTACATGACACAAGGTGCATGAACATCCCCTTTGCATTACACCATTCACCCACTGACTATCACATAGGTGGTAGTCCCCTACATACATGACACATTGTACATGTTCGTAGTACACACGTATGTTGCACCCACTCCTGTGATAACCATATTGCCACTGTGGCATGGATATCCTTCTTACTGGCCACACTTATCTGCACTGGGTGTGTAGCTGGTACATAGGCACCCATTGTACCTCTGATTTCCAGATGTATACACACATTCAAGGGTACAACACCCCGTTTAGGGTGTACCTTACACAACAGCTACGGCTTTACATACCACAACATTAACACGCCATGATGTTTATTGAGCTCCGACAGTTAAAGTATGAGGCTGAACTACGGACACCACGTCTGTACACATTTGCATACTATATACTCAGGGGTGACCTCTGCTGAACAGACAGGGCCCATGTCCACATGCGCAATATAAGCAAAAGCCACTGTGAGCAACATGCTCATGGATATGTGCACACACGCAACAATGAATAGGATGTGCTTGAGGGTTACATTCCCAAACCGGACACTCACCATTTGGAACATGATTCCTATGTACATCACACAGGGACACTCAGTAGCACTGTTCATGTGATACCTCACTTGGTGGATGGGAGACACATGTACACCAGGGATCACTGCAGTGGCTGTACTGTGCAGAGGTGCAGGTAACACATGGTTCTGCTGTTCACAGGACACTACCCTAGAGAGGTGCCACTGGTGTGAACACTGTGGTTGTGCTTACACATAGACTTGCCAGACTGCATAGTACCCCACTATGAACCTGTGAAGCTATTACATGTCCTCTGTGCATGGTTACTTGAGTAGCCCTTCCATTTAGATTAGCTATTATGCTATTACAATGTCCCGTGACTACAAGACATATGTATCCTGTTATTGTACATTTTACATGCCAATAGACGATACCTTTGGTATGCATGATATGCCTGTTATGCTGTGTAGCATATCTGACATATCTACCTACAATACTATACATTACACATATTTTACACAGTATCCCATAATGCAAAGCATACTTGCACAGCGGGTCCACCTTAGACATGTCATTGTCATTATATGCCCATACACATGCCTACTGTGACAGTATATCAACATATTCTATCCCCTGCTATGGCACGTACTTGTTGGACATACCCTACCACTGACGGCGGGTGGTATGTAATTGTTCTGTTTCAAGCCCTCATGTAGCATCCCATGTGGTGTCTCTGATGTTTACCTTGTGACCCACTGCTGGACGCACAATTTCTACAAGCGTTAGTATGCTCAGCAAGACATCACTACATAAATACCTTTTCCCACTTTATGCATTGTGGACACTTTTAATTAATGCAAACCAGGCTATACATACACTAACATAATTAATACAAAACATGCTATACATACACTTACATACCGAGTGTTCTACATACCTTGTTATCATTCCAGACTTTTGTCTCTATCTTTCTTACACTGTTTAAACAGTTCTATGGTATGAGCATACGGTTTGAATGTCTGGCAAGTCATCCTTATATACGTTGATACCTGCAACATGTGGTTTCCTGCCACCAATTGGTGTTTCTGAGTGACTTATTACTTGCACATCAGCTGTGCAGCTACTCCATTCGCCTGTTACATGGCAACAGTGGTGTATAATTGAATTCTCCACTTGGGTGTTGACCATTTGCCCTGCCTTCGGGGAGACGGCATGTATTGTGTTTTGTTGTGTGTAATTGCAACTGCTATGTGTAGACACGTATAGTTTGGATTCATGTCCCTCGTGGATTGTGTATGATGGCTAGAGTATGTGCTTCTACATGTGAGTGTACCTGTCATCCCAACCATCTGATAACGGACTATTGCAAATAAAACCTGTAACTTTGCCATTTGTTCCATTATACAATGGCTGCAATTTTCCATGGCGCCTTTAAATGTGTCTCTCACAAGGTTAACGCTTCTGCAGATGTAATTGACTGACTGGATGTTTGTGCTGTAATTACAGTCTGTATTGCTATAGTTTCTAGTGTGAGGGATGTAGGTGGGTGTACGTAGCATATACAGGTTTGTGGGGCTTGCATTTCTACATATTCCAGATATATGTGTGTGGGCTCCTTCCCTAATTAAAGAGCTATCAGTTAGTAGACTTATGTTATGGGAGTATACACTGGGCCATTGTTAATTGGTTTCTATATAGTATGCAGGTGAGGTTGATACTTCCATACTTTCGGAATTACAGCTATATGTAAAGGGATAATTCTAAATTACAGCTATCCCGTGTATTTCTGTCCCGGATATTTGCAGTCATTGCAGTTGTGTTGGTGACAGAACCTCTTTGGCATGGGTTGCCACCTTTTCATATGGCCATTGTTGGACACTTGCGGGACACACATCGGTAACTACAGGCTGACACATAGCCATGGCCAGTACACAGGATAGCACATACTTTTATCCTCAACACATACTTATTGTTGTGGGACTTTGTCTACTTATCATATTGCATGTAACATTTACGCTTCTTACATACAGGCATAACTATTTCTTGCAACTATTACATAATATCTGGGACATAATAATGTCTTACAATCTCGGACAGTTGCCCTTTGTAATGTTTTATGTCAGGACACACTTGCCCAGGGAGGGGGCAGTCCCTCCTAACGTGGCACAGGTAGTAACTGTATGCCTACGGCTAGCTATACCCACAACTACCGTAATGATCTACCTCTGAGTTGGCACTAACAGACACACGATGTGGGCCCATACACACACATTACAGTCACATGGACACACACATGGCACCCTCAACACACACATACACAGACTACGGCACTCACAAACACAGTTGAGCACAGTACCTACGAGGACCACAACACCGGCAGCAGTAACTAAATGTCCCTTCATATCATCATAATATTACTCGCAGTTCTACTGTTCCGGTACTGTGTTCTTTTGGTCTTTCAGCCTTGTGGTTGTGCTTGTCGGTATGTGACACATTCCATAGTTGGTGGTATCCTATTTATTTGTCCCTCCAAGGTTTTATGAATGTCATTGACCTATCTATATATTTGCAGATATTGGTGAATCCGTATATATCAACATATATCACTCTATCGCCCTTTCTATATGTATATATATATATATATATATATATATATATATATATATATATATATATATATATATGTCTGACAGGGAAAGTGACAGGCAAGCTACACCTTTCATTGTCTACTTGTCGGTGTATACTGTTTCCTGGACTCCGCACATTTGTGTCTGTACCTGTTACATTACACACCTGCCATAGGTTAGGGTTACCACCTGTCCCGCTTTGCAAGAGACAGTCCCTCTTTGGGCAGTTGCATCCTGCAAAATATTTGTAACAATGGCAAATATCCTGAGATTTTAGGACAAACTTATTTCCTATATTTTATGTAATGGTTGCATAAAACCGTTATTCTGTATCTGAACCACTTAATGTTCTAAGAAACAGAATAAGTAACTAAAACATTACAAGAATAAGCTTTTATCTAGGCAAAAAAGTGAAGTTCTGATTTTCATACTGGCCGGGTGTATGTGTCGGCCTGCAAAAATCTGATGTATGTCCCACACTGGTCATTTGAAAAGGTGGCAACCCTACCATAGGTACATCTTGGCTACCGTGATTGTATACATGATTGTGTGTTCTACTCCTGGCAGTGGTCGTTTTACCCTTCAGAACAGGCGCTATTAGTACAGGGGTGAATAATGCTGGTTTCACCTGTTCTTGACATCATTGACCGTGGTCTGCACGATAATCAGAGAAGCTTAGCCCTGTTTCACATATATCCGTATAGTCATATTTAAACAACGCTTACCAGCAGTGGGCAACGCATATTCCCGCTAATGTGTGCTACACATGATCTGATGACCTGCATCCAACATGCATTACTCATGCCTTCGGGATTACGTTACATCCCTTGCAGGATGTGGGACCGGGAACATGCACGACGGTCACTGCATTTACCACTTGGCCATCTGGGATTTGTACACGTGTTATGGCATTTTGTATGTGGAGTATACTATGGCTGTTACTCCATACTGCACTCACATGGGTAACTCAGTTAGTTTACATATTGATGAGTCCAGTTAATGGTATGTCCATGTGATGTTTACTGAATGTGCCTCGACATTGGGTATGTATATCACAGCGAGCCACACACGATAATGTGCTACACCTTCAAAAGACTGTAAGTGGGGCATGCTGGAGTGACGAATACCTGTCATGGGTACACCTCATGCCTTGGCACAACATCCATGATTACATTATGTGGAGCCCCTCATTAACGCAGCAGGGAATCTATGCAGAATGTGTGCAGAACAGTGCTTACACACATGTGATCCCACAATTGCCTCTGCTCCATTAAGCGATGATTGGTTACTCGATCTTGTGGCAACAGCAGACACTGTTTGCCTCATTTGGTGTATGGCCTCTGACAATCGGGCGTGTACTTACCAATGTTCCTGGGAACCTATACACACAGCAGCAACATATGCTGATAGGCGCATGTACTGTTCAGGTGTTGACATTCCGTGTTCCAATAGCTGTTGTGTGTGTACAATGTTTGAGGGCTGCCTATGTAGGATTCACACAGTGGGCCACCTATACATTACAATTTACAGGTGGTTGTGTGTGTGTGCCACCAATTTTACTGTGTGTGCAGGTGGAGAGGTGTGCCAGTCCATAGGGGCCTACACTGTCAGAGTATGTGCTGTACGTTCCCTCTTTGCCAAGGCATAGGCATATTGGGCACGCCTCCGTCTGCCTACTGGGGCTGGCACAGGGTGTTCGTGGTCTGAATCCCTCTGTGCCTGTGATGGTCATGGCATTTGTGGTGGGCTATGAGGGCATTCACCATTTTGTCCCTGCTGCAGCTGTTTCCGCAGGATCATATTATGTAGCATGGCACATACTATGAAGATGTGGGCACACGTGCCTGGAGAGTACTGCAAGGCTCCACCAGATGTGTCTAAGCAATGGGACCGTGATTTCAGCATCCTGAACACACACTCTATGATGATTCTGGTTTGTGCATGTGCCTCATTATGGCATTCTTGCATGGGTGTGTGTGCATTTCTGATGGGAGTCAACATCCATGGGTCCAGTGCATAGCCAGCATCCCCCACAAGGTGGCCATGTGGGATGCCCCCCCTGACAAATACCTGATACAGCTGTGAGGCATGCCAGATATGGGGGTCATGGTAGCTTCCAGGGCTGCCAGCACACACATCCATGATAATGCCCTGGGCATTGCTCAACCTGGCAGTTGATGGAGTGGAATCCCTTGTGGTTTATGTAGTGCCTACCATGCTCACCGGGTGATGACTTGATATGTATGTGCATGCAGTCTATCACACCCAGTACCTCCAGGTAGTGTGCCACATGGTGGAAGTGACGCATATTGCTGGCCAACTCCTCCTGAGTTCGGGGGAAGTATATATGCTCATAGGCATGTAGTAACATGGCATCCAGGAACTGGTGTAGTACCCTGGATGCTGATGCCTGTGAGATCCCCATTATATCTCCAGTTGGCCTTTGAAAGGTACCTGTGGCTAGTATTCGCAAGCTTACACATACCTTCGTGTCCACTGGGATGGGTTCCCCTCTGTTGTTTTTGGTTCTCAGGCGTGGCCAGCACAGCTTAACTATTTGCTGTAAGATGTCCCTGTCCACTCTGTAATGCTCTACTATCTCCAGATCATGTAGCCCCTGGTAGGTTACCCTCGGTCTGAACACTCTTCTCCTCCTCCAGGGCCTGCGGTGGTTGTCGGAATCATCCTCAACAACACCGTCGGTCTCTAACACATGGTGATGAATCACAGCTGTGGCAGCTCCCAACATGGACATTTTAAAAGTTCCCTGTGTGTTTACACCTATGATGCAGTGTTTGGGAATACAGAGGTGTGTGTAGGGTGCTTTCACACTTTATACTATTCTGTGAACACCGATGATGTCATAGGGTGTGTATGTATGATCGTAGCTACAGGGTATCTTATGTATTTTACTACAGGAACTACTATTGTGTTGCCTTTGGTGTTGAATTACATTTGGCTGCCGTGGACTACCTCTTGCCCTTCCCTTTACATTTCTGCATGTTTCACCTACCATTTTCTGGCATACATCCAGCAGCCTGCTTTCATTTGTACTTTCCTAGACCTGCTTATCTTGCGTAATGTGTTATATTGCCAGTCTACTGTAGGTTTGCTTTGCTCTGCTATGACAGTTCTCCTATCTTTGCAATCCAGTGCCTCCCCTCCTTTCTTTGCAATCCAATGCCTCCCCTATCCTGTTTTGCAGGTTTCTGCAAGCAGACTTGTCAGCTGCCGTCGATTGGCCGCCATGAGTTGATAGGTGTTAATTGCTCAGTTGTACTCCAATTACCCTACTGCGGCATTTCCTTATTTTCTTCCCCTAACCTTCCTGTTCATGCTATTGTTTGCAGCACGTGCATCCGCTTACCGGGTTTCGGGTACGTTTTCATCCCTGTACACATGCGCTTTCGGGCACCATATGTGTTCTCAGCTAAATGATTCTATACCTACCTCCTCACCCCTGCCCTGCAGCTTTGCTTAGCAATGGCCAGGCCAGATTTTCATTGCTCCAATGTGCTTACAGCTATGGTGGCACACCCCTCTGCTGATGTCATGTATCACCTCTGAGCCACTCCTCGGTGTTATAGTGCTGTGCCGTATGGTACATCCTTCATCTGGCGGGATGTTTGCGATTCAGTATTACCTGCCTCATTTGCATGGTATTGACTACTAATTCATAGTTACCGTGCCAAACACTGATGCAGACCCTTAGCAACCCTTGCACTTTGGTTGTGGTGTACCATGTATACCATTGCATATTATGGTGACATCCTGATTTGTATTACATTGCGATTTTATGACATTTGTATATATTTTCTATGTGTTCCTGTTTGCGCACACATGCCCTGTGGTTGTACTGTGCGTTACTGTGGACATGACATTAAATCTTGTTTTTTAGGTGTTGTGCATCTTTTCTTATGCCATTGGCTGTGTATTTAGCCATTGGCATATGTTAACTTTGTAATTCATGAGTCTGGTCCGCTTCCATAGCTCCGATGTTCTGTTTGGGAAAATGTAAACTGTGTTTTTTGGCTTACATTTCCGTGGGCTTACGCTACGCCTGCATCACTTCATGAATCACTATATGCCTTCATTTGCATGGTGCGACACTGCATATGGGGTGATTAGCATACCTAAGCCTAGGGCTGCGCAGTTCTGGCGTACGCCACTAGTGCACGTGGAATTGGATCGTACCTGAATCACTCGGCGGCCATATTTGGCATTATGCTATGCCTGCACCTGGGGCAAGCTTCATGAATCCCGGGGTCTGTTGTTTAAATCAGGAGGTTTATCAGCTTGAAAGTGCAAAATCCATTTCTGTTCACTAGATTCTGTTATATTATTTATGTCACCTCCTCTCTTGCTACTCTGCAGAATCTGTAGTACCATAAAGCTAAATTTATGTTCTTTACCCTCTTTTGCTACAAGTAGTGATAGTGCTCTGGTTTCTTTAGCATTCCTGATATCCCTAAGGTGTTCAGGTATTCTATACTTAAACGCCCTGTTCGTTTTCCCTATGTAAAATGAGAAGCAGGTAGTACAATAGCAAAAATAGACAACATTTTTTGTTCGACAATCTGCATAAAAAGCAGTATCTATCTTAAAATCCAAAGTAGGATGTGTGAAATGATTACCAGTATGTATATGTGTACATGCCATACAATTCCTACACATATATGTACCAAGTCTATCAGATATTATAGTTGATTTAGTATTAAAGGATCGATAACAGAGCTGACTCTTAAGTGATCTATTATTTCTAAAAGCAAAATCTGGCTATGTGCCAATGACCCCATTCAACTCATGTACAGTAGACAGAATATCCCAGTTCTTTTTAATAATATCACATGCTACATGCACATTACTGGCAAAGGTCAATGGCATCCTTAGTTTATTCCTAGAGGTATTAGTGGAAGAGGAGGTGACATAAATAATAGAACAGAATCTAGTGAACAGAAATGGATTTTGCGATTTCAAGCTGATAAACCTCCTGGTTTAAACAACAGAGTTTCCCTGAAACCCTTCCTTAAAGCACGGCCATTAAAGCATTGATCTCTCCTTTAATATGTTATCATATATGTTTCAATAGTCCATCTTTTATTATTTTTTACTATTGTATTTGTTACCAGTTTTAAGTACATATTTTTCATTTAGTCTGTTTTATTAAATTTTTTAACAATCTGTATATTATACAGATGTATTTTATCACATGGCTTTTAGCTATGATGCACATTTTATCTGATTTTTGATTGGATGTTTTAGTGTTTAAAAATGTAACTGCTATTCTATCTTTGTTGGTCTGATGAAGCGAATGTTATTCCAAGAAAGCGCTTACCTACTACAATAAAGGACATATTGATTTTCATTGCTGTGTGGAACCAGATTATTTTTCCTTTTCTTGGACACCAGTAATACCTGGATACACTCACTGATGTGGTCTGGTAATTCCCCATTGCATTAGTAGTGCTGCATTCATGGGTAGCTGGTTATACATCTGCTGTTGGCATTATGATGTGTATACCTGGTATGTACTTTCCCTCCCAATGCATGTTCTGTGCTACAGACCTTGTTATACTATCAGCTGTCCTGTGGTCACATAGACAGGCTGTCCTGGTGTCTCATGTGTCACTACATCTACACCACAATCCCAAGGAGAAATACTGCCATGTGATCAATCCAACTATCGCCTGTGCATACATGGACACCCGCACAGACACACATGTACACACACATCAGACATGCATCGACTACACTCCACCAGATTGCACTTACACACACATTTAACACCACCCACACACACATGTGTGGGGTTGCACACCTTTTGTGCACACAGTCCTCCCATTATCCTTCTGTTAGCATGCATTACATCTGGTGCTCAACAGCATGCAGTGCAACCAATGTGACCTCATCATAGCGGCAGTATACATGTGTGTGATGCATGGGCTGTGTTGGTAGGTGATGGTTCTTCCCCTTGTTAACACTGCACCCATGTACGAGGTGTTACTGTTGACCTGTTCTGCACCCTGCCTTGTACTGTGCACCATACCACACAGGTGTACAAACCATTGCTGCTTATTTAGTACTGTGTCTGTTATGTCAGCTCCAATGCTCTCAGCTCCTGTATGTTATAGCACCTCATACCTGGGATGATATGTGAACAGATATATTTTGTGAATGCCTGATGTCTGCTTGACAGATCACACCATCAGTAGTGCATGTATGACCAGTACAGGACTATTACACTGACACAAATCAGACCTTAACATGGCTGTGGGGTACCCTACACATGTCCCAGAACTCTGCATGGTTGCAAGGTCTACTCGTGTGCACACCCCTTGGAGTGCGCACACTGCTGTCACTATTGCTATGGGGTCATGGTTACATCTGCCACAGTTACATAGCCTGACTGTGTGCAGTTACAGCCATGAGGGTGGTGTTTCACACATATCCCTACTGTAGGCCGTGTGTCCTGCCATATTCGTCATGACTGTGGACACATTGCACAATGCCAGGATGTTAGGAATCTTGCATGTGTCTCTTGTACCCTTCCAATAACCCAGCATGGTCACTACTGTGATGCAGTGCATTTCACAACAAAAAAATATGAAAGTGTACAGCATGCAGTATGGGTAGGTGTGTTAGATGTGTGCATGGAATATCCCATAGCCATTACATGCACAGTGTCTTGTCATGCATGAACATGAACCATACTCACCGGCTACAGGCTGCTGCTGTGGGGGTATCCTGGAGGGACCTACATAAGAGTTTGAAAATTGTTGTCAGTGGCCATGAAAATTGTTGTTGTCAGTGGCCACAGCTGTGGCATTTGTAAGGATGAGTGCAGCATTACATTACATCTACAGTAGGGGTCCACAATACCTCAGCTTATGCACATCTGTTTATTACTACTACACAGCAACAGACTATGTATATGACATATCAGATTTGCATGATGTACCTGTACAGATGCAGATGCATACACATGAGGGGTGTACTGATGTACCCTGGAGCCTTACCTGCACACTCCTCAGGAAGTGTGTTGTGGTACCTACCTCCACAATGCGCTCTGCCAGTTGTTGGTGTTGCAGGTGGGCAGGTGCCACAAGGCTCCTGAGTAGCTCCTCCACATGGGTGAGAGGTGGATGGATGGCTTGTCCCCCCTGTTGTGAGGTGGTCTCCTCATACAGCAGCAGCATGCCGACATACATGGTGAAGCAGGTCGCTGCAATGATGCTGGACCTGCTCATAGCCGCAGTTATGCAGTCCATCATTGACCTTGTGGACTATTTTGTTCCACAGATCGGTCCTCTCCTGCTGGTCTTGGGCTGTCCATCCGAACAGCTGTTCATAGTGCTGCACCGAATGTGATACTATGACCTCTGTCTCTGCAGCACTATAGGCTGGTAGATGGATTTAAGGCAGCCTCCCTTGAAGACATAAAGATGGAAACAGGTCAGTGCAACTATACAGCAGGGTTACCATAGTTCTTAATACACATCTGTGCCCCTCCCACCATATCAGCTACAACAAACCGTTCAAAGAATGCAATTGGTATATTGGCTGCTTACCTACCATTGGGACATATGTTGTATTGTACCAAGCTTTGTGGTTTGTGTTTGTGCCATGTTATGTGTTTGTAGCCATGCTCCCTGTGGGGACACTATCTCTGCTGGCCTATTACAGACTATTTCACCTGCATGCCATTGTTATATATATATATATATATATATATATATATATATATATATATATATGTGTAGCTATATCTTGTGGGTGTTTATATACCTACATCTATATGACTGTCTTTATATCTATAGACATATCTGTCTAATTATATATCACACAGATAATTATCTCTATGTGGGGTGCATGCAGACATCTGGTCCACATTCTGTAACGTCTTTCATTCACAGCTGCACTGTTCTGCCTTACTGCAACCCAGCCAGGTGTCACATATGAACACTGACTAACATTAGGGTGGTATATATGGTGAGAGATTGCTGGTAAGCCTATTATACACCTATGGCATTTGTGCATGCTGCATTAGACATTAACATGACTATCCTGCATGTGGTGTGCTCTGACATCCATGTGTCTATCATGATGGCAGTACTTCCACCTCCAGCTATTGCCCACACTAACATACCAAACACACACATTATGGCTTAATTCTTTGTCATTCCTTGCTGATCTGAAACAGTTGGTGGGTATGTCCCACTGCCTACAGGGACAGACAGTATTGGCCAGAGCAGTTGATCAGCAGAACTTCATTATAGGGACAACTGCAGATGGTACATATCAACATTCCACATCATATTTCTTATTATTCTATACCACATACTACTTTCAATTACATACATATATGTTTTACATACCTGTCATTTTTTTCCTGACAGCTGTGACTGCCTTTAGTTGTTTACAGTTTACGTTATTTACTTCTTTTCACTGTGTGTGTCTGTCTCTGTCTCTCTCTCTCTCTCCACTAGAGTGATTGATCTGGTTTGAATGGATTGCAGCATGGCTTTTGTAAGTGATGCACATGATCAGGTGATGGGCTGTGCACCAATCAGTGTGCAACAGTTGCTAATTGCATGCAGCCTCCTGTGTAGTACTTCAGATAACCACTGTCATGGCAACCCAGTACTTTAAAATACTGACTCATGTGGCTATTGTCCCTTAACCTTTCCAATATAGAGGACAACTTCCTGTATATGGGCAGCAGTGTTACAGAAAGCAGTTTGCAATACCTCTTACAGTAGAGATTGCAGAGACCAATTACACATTTGTATGGGGTTCCAGACCTACAGACAGAGTGAGTAGTGTTCATATGTGCATTGTATATTGCTGGTCTTTCAGTGTTTGTGTGTACATAGTTGCTTAGGATGGAATGCAGTCTGTCTGCATAGCTCTCAACTGTGGGACTATCCACATGATGGCCAGTGGATTGTGTGGTTGGTTTGGTCTGTGCACTACACAGGTCTTGTCCTAAATATTTTCACTGACAGTTTGTCTGTTACATGCCGTCAGTACATAGCTACATCCATTTGTGTTTCCGATGTCATATTCCTGCATAAGGGTATGTTGCAACAAATCCTGTAACACCAGCAATATCCAGAATGTGTAACAGCAATATTGCAAGTATGGCCTGCCACATATATGGCAGGCTTGTCCTGCTGTGATACAGTTAGGGGTTGTTGGGTAATGGCCTATCATTATTTACTGCTAGTATTCCTGCTACCATCCCAGTCATATCGTGGACTCCCACAAAATATGTTGGTCAGGGTCCATACATGTGACTGATACATTGACATTACCACAACTATTACATTCTCCCCTAGGGCTTGACTACAGTGTGTAATTGGAGGCTGCTGAAATACATCAGTAATTGTTGATTGTTACTTATCTTGAAGGAAAATCCTTTGTCTACTGTTGTACTAATTCAAGGCCTTGGCCTGGACAGCATAGTATGTTATATATCAACATTGCTTGCATCTACTGTTTTATGTAGGCCTTGCATTCATCACTGATTACATATATCAGACTTCATGGGCTGTAAGTAATGGCATACATTATTGTTTTGTACACAAATAAAGGTTTTCTGTGTATGCATACCTGTGTGTCGTGTCATGTCCTTTGAACTGCGAGTGGGTATATGTTTAATGTAAGTATTCTCCTTTGTGGGACTGCTTGCGCCACTGCACATTTCACAGGTATCAGTTACAGGGCTTGTGGCTGAGGGATATACTTTGCACCCAGTACTTCCACAGTACTCCTACATATGTATGGCTACTAATATCTTTTGTCTGTGTATATGTGTATGTACCTATATATATATATATATATATATATATATATATATATATATATATATATATAAATATATAGTATATATATATATATATATATATAGTATATATATATATATATATATATATATATATATATATATATATATATATATATATATATATATATATATATATATATATATATATATATATATATATATATATATATATAGATATAGATATATATAGAACATATTTGTTAGTGTATAGATGTGTGTGCATATCTGGACCATTGTGATGTGTACCCCTTCCACATTGTACATTCCCTACGTTAGAATGACTTTTCTGCATGTTACGTTACAGATATTGCCCTGACATTTACAGGTGAATTGGCTTACTGTGAAAGCATTGTGACTGTGTTGTTGAAGGTTCTGTAGCCAAAATATGCATGTCTGGGTATTGGATTGCACAGCATATCCATTAGGGCTGTGGGGGGTAACATAGCACTAATTACAAGGTATCCCTCATTTGAGCCACCACCCCCATTAACAGTGCACATGGTGTGTTATGTTGTAGTGAGTGGTTCAGGTGTTTGTTCCCATGTAGTAAGGCTATACACAGTTATATCTGTATCTATATTTATATACATCTATAGAAATCTTTATATGTACGTATATGTGTATATATATATATATATATATATATATATATATATATATATATATATATATATATATATATATATATATATATATATATATATACATATATATATATATATATATATATATATATATATATATATATACGTATCTCTGTCTGTCTACATTTCCAGATATATATCTGTCCATATGTCCTTGCATGTACGGATCATATTTTTGGCCTGTACCTCATTCTGTTGGCAATTGACATAGATGATCACAGGACTGTAGTCAGTAACTCATGCCAACACTTTTGTGTTTCAGACTTCATCTCCTTCAAGATATGTGTTCTAATACATACCACTGTGTGACTAGCAACATTTTAGGTGTCTTAGAGCAGCATTTGACATATATTCCTACTTGTACCCACATTTTGGCACACTTTGTCCAGAATTCTTGCATTAAGTGGTTGTGTGGTATGATATTGCTACATTTCCTGTACTGCTGACTGCTTGTGCTGGATGATATGTTTGTGAAAACATCATGTTATGTATATGTGCCATGGTTTACTGGTAGATCACTTTGTGTATGGAGTGCAGGGTCCTGGGTTAGAGCCTTGGAGAGGCATTACAATTTGTTGCTGGGCAGAACAAGGAACGTTGGCTAAAGAGGGATTAAGATACTTTTATACAGTTGTCAGTGGGTTTACACGATGGGAAGCACTGCTAACCTCTGCTTATGGTTTCGTACAGTCAGCTTCTGATTTCTCAACCTGTGTAGGCATAGCTAATGCCCACGCAAACACGCTTACTGCTGCTTACAAGTGCTGACTGCTGCTTACCCCCATGCTAATTTATTTGAAATAAAAGTAAAAGGGGTTGATAGGAAAGTGGTGACAAAAGGGGCACAAAGAGGGTAAGACAGTAGGGAAAATAGCTAGGCATGTGCAGGAAGGGTATGGGAAGGGTCCATAGCTGCCCATTTCTTCTACAGCAACAGCTGTGCATATACTCTATATTTGCAGGTACATTTGGACTCTCAAACCCCTGGGGGAGGGGTGAGGATAGCATATATTCATTGTGATGCCAAGTAGACCAGATTACATATGTCCAGCGGACATGTGCGCAAAATTGACAGCTATGTTAGGGCTGTGACTTTGTTGTGGGAACAGATTGCCCTTATTTTATTTTTCAGGTGAGAGTGGGATGTTGGGGAGGGGTAGTAGGTATATTTGGGGAGGGAGGTTGGGTAGGTTAACAGACAAGATACACAAGATGCATACAGGGCTGGTATATGACACATGTGGGGTGTAAACACCTTGTACATGGAGGGGTGTGTGGAAGTCACAAGCCCATGAGCCCTCAACTGGATACAGTGGGACTGAGGTCCCCACCCATAGCCAGTCACCACTGCACCTTCATGGCCTCGAAGATGGCTGTGCTGGGGGCTGTGTAGGAGGGGCAGGCTCACCCTCTAATAGCACCACTCGGCCCTAAAGCTGGCATAGCCACTCTTGATAGTTCAGATCGAGCTCCTTATACAGGTTCCCCTCCATGCCACTCTGGGGGGGGGGTGAGCCCCATCCCCTGCAGCGGTTCCTTCCAAAGGTGACGCGGTGCCCACGGAGGTAGATATCCCAGGCTGGGCCCCAGATGTGCTGGTGCCCGGTGCCATGACCAGTTGGGGTGGTACAGGTGGGTCCGCTGGGACCAGCCTTCCCATACGAGCTGTGTTACCACCGGTTTATGGCAGATATGGTTTAGTAACAGTCAACTGCATTCAGGATTAGTTATAACAGCATGCATAGGTATTCCCATTAACCCGACATGCCGTATTTAACACAGTTGCAGAGTAAGCAGAACACATGCATATATGGAACAACAGTGGCCATTACAAGAGCATGCAGGTGTCATTGATGGCAACAGGCCACCAGTATGAGTGTATTATAACATGGAACATGCATGGAAACAAATGTGAATATGTATGACCCATTAGGACATATGTCCCAACAAATGTTAGGAGTGTACACATACCAGATGAGGAGTGTCATTAGGCTATTTCGCACATATGGTAGGGGTGAGAGAGTTTTAAATTAACAACTGACATATCCTTGTAGTTTTCATGGCATTCCTAATCACTGCAGTGATATTTCCCTCACAAGTATTATTACACTACCCAATGGCCTTATATTGTACACTGGTATATTTATAGATTATTATATATGTAGCCTGTGTCTTAAGACAGCCTTGACAGCAGGCGTTAATGCAAAATATGTTGTGTATTGCTGTCATACACTTTGGGTGAGGTGCTACAATGACAAGTTTGTTTTTCCTACACATTCTATGACTATACACGTTTGACTTGCTGTTATATGTCATTAACAGCTGCCTACATTTCTGGGTTCCTCACACTGCTTCTTCAGGGGGACTGGGTACCAGGCTGGTGATATGGGCCATTTATCTGTACATGCTGGACAGACTGGAACAGTTGTGGGGTATGAATATGCATACAACTGTCTGTCTGAACACTATAGCCCATTCTGTACAGTTGTTGGGTGTAATTATACATACAGCTTTCTATCTGAACATTGTAAAAAAATCCATACAGTTGTGGGGTATGATTATGCATACAGGTTACTAGCACTCCAGGGATTCAAACCCCTGCTGTGTGTGACAACAAAAGTATAGTTAACATCACAGTACACTGTGCCATCAGGAAATTGATGTAAAGCTTTCTACTGTCTTCTATCTAAGTCTCCCTCACTTGTACAATATGACTGACCTCTTGGCACTTCCAACATTGTTATACAGACCTTCATACACATTTTATCTGCATACCACAGCTTGGGTAAAACTGCTTAATACAGCAGTACTATTTATAGTATGCAACAGTTCATCTGCATATGACAGAAGAGTACACAGAAGCACTCCAGGGGTTATACCGTTATTCACAGAATATTGCACATGTATTCCTACTGGTGCGACACTTTCTAATGCTCTTATATGTATTTGTTATGACAGTATCCAACAAGTCCAGAAAGAACAGTCAGCAGAAGCAATAATACGTCCACCAACAATCAGAACCAGAGTGTAACTCAAAAAAGAATTAAGCGCTTTCATCCACCATCATGTGGACTTCTTCAGAATCAATTAAACAATTATAAACACACTATTTAAATCCATTTTGGCGCCAATTCAAACTGATTTATGGGAGTTCACAACACCAAGGACTGCAGCTAGTGAGGTCACAGGTGAGACTGTCCCAGGCCTCCGTTTTATACTCTGAGCCCTGGTACTAGCCCTGCAGTGGTCTCTCCTCATGGTGTTGTACCAGGAGCCATACCATGAGTTATGACTCCTGGATGCACCAGCACTGTGCTCTAAAACGAGTGCCTTCACCCGCACTAGTCATTCTGCCTGCAGTAGGAAGCTACCACCACTTATATGGAACATATTCCCACCTGTGTGGTTTATATATGGCTATTTACATGCACTTTCCTGTGATTGGCTGGGTTTAAGGAGGCTAAGCTAGGGCACACCTGCTTACCTAAGGTTGACAGTGCTTATAGGGGTATACCGGTAGGTAGATTGGATTGGCTCCCCTACACATTGCTTACTCTTACTAAGTTGAGCTGTGCTGCAGTTAGCATTGCTTAATAGTTAATTTACACTATATTTGCCTTCTGGCAGTAATATATTCTTCATTACAGGTTTTATGTGTCTGATATCCGTGATTCATGTGTACATACACTATATAGGGACCTGGGGACTTCTACACTTTATTACAATAACACCTCACATCTATGCTTACTGCAGTAGTCCAGTTCACATATTTATGTTATGTAGCAAGGTAGACCACCTCACAGTGTACATAGATTCAGTTCACATCTTTGTTTTGATTTATCTTGGTGAGGATTAGTTTACTGATACCTCATTCATCTGTATTGCTATGATGGTTTAGTGGATGACTACTGTGACTATAATGTACAGGGTCCTGGGTTCGAACTTACAGAAGAAGTTTATTTTGTTGCTGAACAAGACACATGGGCTTGCATGAGTTTGTGAGACAGTAAGCACTGCTAACCTCCAGTTACAGTTTCTTGAACCTGTTTGCTTCTACTTTGCTTAATCTGAGTATTGCCCCCAAGACAGGCGTACTCCCGCTTGCTGCCACATACTCCCGTGCTACTTCATGTACATGTAGGTTTTATATATGCTTAAGTCAGGTGTACATGTCAGGTATGACTGTTCATGAAGGTCAGTGTAAGGTTAAGTGGAATTCTGGTTTAGCATTTCTGGTTAGGCTACACTCAGGTATTCGGGTTAGGTTTACATATGCCATACCTGTGTTGTAGAGTAGATTTAAATAGTGGAGGGGTAGGTGGGTAGGTGGAGGGCAGGTCATTTTAACTGTATTGTAGGCCGTTCAACTGACTGGTGCTGGTGTGGTAGTACAGGTTTGCAGGGTGTTGGGATATGTATGCGAGGCAGGACAGGATGTGTCAGTGTCAATAGTTGGTGTAGGGATCTGGAGTGTTGGGTGGCGGTGGACATCGCCAGGTGGTGATCCTAGTGTGCTTGGGTTTACCCTTCATGTGTTTTTACATGTGTAGTCTGGGACAGCTGCGGTAATACACCTGGGTTGGGGGTTCCAGATTCTGCCAATATAGTTGTGTGGAGGGTGTTACCTACTTGTGACTGTGGACATTACTATGAATGCAACAGGAGTCGATAGATATGTGGTGTTACTGGGCCACACAGAGGGGCTGATAGTATGGGACATGTCCAGGGATATGCAGGATGGGTGACGGAAAGGTCCACAGCTGGGCATTTCTTCTACAGCAATAGCTGTGTATATACCCTGCATTTGGGGGTAGGTCTGGACAATCACACCCCTGGGTGGGGTTGAGGGCAGCAACATAGCTCTCAACCGATTGGAGGAAACCTCAACAGAATCAGGGACAACTCCTCACATAATCAGGGACAATCAGGGACAATTTCTAAATATTTGTAGTATTAACCTGAAACATTTGCAGAATAAGGGAATGTGGATTTATATAGGATTTCTGATGTGAAATGTCTATAACTCTGTATTATTATCATTATTTATTAAGGGCAATTCACCAACTTTTCTTCAGCACTCACCAGTTTTCAGGGGGATTGAGAGGGACAGACCTAATTTCGGAGTGTATAGCAGGAACAGTTGTGAGGTCTGGACAGCAATATTACTTTGTGATGCCAATTAGTCTGGCTTACATGCCTACAGTGGTGTGTCGTGACCAAGTGTTCTTTGTTGTAATTTAATGGGTTTGCAACAACACATCTGGTTATACTGTCCTTTGCCATGTGAACTTGACTTTGCTGCAGTGGGACTCGTACTAGGCGTGGCTGTTCATTGGGAGTTGGCTCTGCCCAATGTGCACTATTGCTTATATCCCAGGGGCAGTCCACATAGAACCACTCCAGCCAACACCTGCACAGCTAGGCCCATAATTACATATCCATAGTTCAAATACTGCACATCCTCTTCGCACTCTTCCTTACTTTGGGTGCAGGTTGGGTCTGGCCACACCAGTACACACTACTCACTCCCCACTTCTCGGGACCCATCACGTATGTTCTCTCACCCCATGGATCATCAGGCTTCCTCTACCATGTAGACTGGGTACATGCGTGGTCTGCTGTTAGACATCAGTGTAATGGCTGAAAACCCGACAATCATTAAATTTTTGGGTGTCCCACAAGGGACATTCATGTCTTTGTTTCAAGATTAGACTTGGCGGGTCTCTACCACTGGTAGTATCCTGCCTGTTGTCCAGGAAGCAGTGGTGTATTTACTTTTATTGTGTGTTTGTATGTTTCACCGGTCTAGCTGGAGGGGGGGGGGGTTGATGCTATGTGTCACACGTTTGTTGATTGGACTCCTCACCCCCATTTACCCTGCCTGTGAACATATGTAATTCTTAACTGCTGTATCATATCCTAACTATATATATGCACATATTCACACACATATCTATATCTATATCTATATATATATATATATATATATATATCTGCATAACTATATACATATATATCTGTATATATATATATATATATATATATATATATAAAAATATATATATATATATATATATATATATATATATATATATATATATATATATATATATATATATATATACACATATATATATATATATATATATATATATATATATATATATATATATATATATATATATATATATATATATATATATATATATGATGACATACTGATGTATGGGTGTCTGCATATGTATATCTATCTATATGTGGGTATTTATATGTATTCTGTCTCTGTATGTATACATTTGTACTGTGGAGAAGGAGAGGTATATCTCCATGTAGCTATGGGTTGATATACACACACATACTTCTACATATTTACATCTACATCTGGTTATTCCGTTCTTTGCCATGTAAAATAGGCTGTGCTGCAGTGGGACTCATAGCAAGTGTGGCTGCTCATTGGGCGGTGCCTCTTCCCAATGAACACTATTACATACATCCCTGGGGCTGTCTGTATAGCCCCACTACAGAAAACACCTGCACGCCTACACCCATAATTAGCTATAGTTCCCCCACCTGCACCTCCTCTACAGCAGTCATCCTTACTCTGGTTGCAGGTCGGGTCTAAACACACCACTACACACTGCCCACTCTCCACTTCACGGGACCCATCTTGTATGTTGTCTCGACCCATGGGTCATCAGGCTTTCCCACCCTTGTATTCTGGGTATGTACACACCCCACCTTGACAGGTCATCGCACGGGCTTCATCCTATAACATGTCAATTTTTGGGGTGTCCCGCAAGGTGTGCTCCTGTCTCTGTTCCAAGATTAGCATTCATGGGACTACTGTGCCCCCCCCCCCCCCGGTTGTATCTTGCCTGTGGCCTGGGGAGCAGTGGATTGTTTACATTGTTTGTGGGTTTATTTTTATGTTTGCTCTCTCCGGCTGGGGGGGTTTTCATGCTATGTGTTACACTTTTCTTGCTTGGGCCCCTCACCTCCATCTCTATATATGTATATGTCTGCATATATATATATGTATAGATATATATATATATATATATATATATATATATATATATATATATATATATATATATATATATATATATATATATATAGATACATATTGCTGTATCTATATCTAACAACATGTGGATGTATGGGTGTCTGCATATGTATATCTGTATTTGTTGGTATTTATTTATATGTCTATGTATGTATACATTTGTACAACAGAGAGGGGTGGTATATATCTATATAGTTATGGATATTCATACAAACACATATACCTCTAATTCTTTAGCTACATATTCGGTAATGTTGACTGGTATTGCTGGGTACTGTGTTTCGTGTGCATACCTGCTAACCTTGTGTGTCACATATGCTTTGCGATACCTACGACTGACTCCGTTAATGTACACAGACCCACGCATGACACCAGCCATTTGATACAGTGTGCTTAAGGCACTTTCAAGCAGTTGTGAGCAGGTTTGCACAGAGGTTAGCACTGCTGACGTCCGGTCACAGTGTGGTACCCACAGTTTGCATCTCCTTTGCTTGATCTGTGCCTGTGGTGCTTCACCCCACCCATACGCACTTGCACACGCTTACTATTGCTTACATTTGCTTACTTCTACTTATCTGTGCTTACGCCTGCTTATTGCTGACTTATTCATTCTGGTACTGACTCTTCACACGTGCATTTCATGCAGTACTCCATTTCACATTTAATTGTTATTTGGTAGGTTCTACAGCAATAAAATGTGCATAATTGTCTGTATACAGATTACACTTGGAAAATGATATGTGCTGCAGTGGGACTCGAGCTGGGAATGCCTCATCCTTAGGCGGATGCTCTGAACACTACGCTATTGCTGTGCTGCTTCATTTGCTGTACCTCCCTTGTTATCCTCTTCAGCCTTTCATGCTGCTTTACCCATAGCTACACGATGGGCAGACCCATGCACCTACGGTTAGCTGTACTCGGAGTTTTAAAAACATTACTACAAGGGTTTCTTTGTGTTTTTTTTCAGTGTACTGTTGCTGTTGAACACATGGGGATTGTTTGTGGGGATTTGCAGACACTTATGGGTGGTCTCACCCTTGCATGTACACATTCTTTTGCTCTACTTTGCAGGGGCATGTTTATTCTGAGAGCTCTGCTCTCAGCCATGCCCCCTGCACTCATCCACGCTCTGTGTAGCATTAGGTGTTCCTTTCTTAATATGCATGGCATGCTGCCATCCTCCTCTTAAATTGGCACTTCCGTGCAGGACTAGAGTAGTCCTGCATGGAGGATTAGTGAATCCGGGGGGTCAGAATTGCCATTTAGCTAAAACACCTGATATCCTTAAAGGGTAATTTGCATATATGCCATGTTGCCTATGATACAAGAGGTTCAAGGTATCATGCAGTGGAAAGTCTAGCTTTGCTAGATTTTTCTTTTTATGTTTTTAACCAATTGGTTTTCCTGTGTTACCTTTATACTCATTGTTTTAAATCCTATGTGTCTCCTAAATGTCAAGGAGATAAGTTATTACATTGCATATGGTTGCTACTGTGCTGTGATGCATCATGTCTGGAAACCTCATGGAGTTCATGCCTAAAGAACATTGTAGGTTGTGTGACAACCACATTTTCAATAACATGCATTTAAAAAGAACAGCTTTATGCTATGCTGTAGAGAATGTGTAGAAAGAGTGATGGAGTGCAGAGTTTTTGAAAGGTGATAATACCTCTTTCAATAAGGAAGGGGCATGCCCTTGTGCAATTAGGGTGTGATATTCATAGCTCTGCCTTGCACATATTGACAGGGTGAATGCACAGCTCCCAACATATCAGGAACAAATATCAACAAAATTAGGAACAAGTTCAAAAATAATCTCAGATAATCAAGAACACGTTTAAAATAACAACCCAATTTACTTGAAACTTTGACAGAATAAAAGGATGTTAATTAATATACATTTTCTGAAGCATAATAAGTCTATAACTCTAAATTACTGTCATTATTTATTAAGTGTAATTCACACCTTTTCCTCTAAAAGTCAACAGTTTTCAAAAGTCAACAGTTTTTTGTGGAACGAAGAAGGAAAGATCTAAAATTTGAGTCAAAATCAGGGAGATCCGTGAAAATTGGGGACATTTGAGAGGTATGAATTCACTGCTTTGCCAGTATGCAAATTCTGTAAATGTGAACCAGCAGTGCAAGTTTTCACATCTGTGAAGTCTGAATAAAAACCTGCACATCAGCTGTAAAGTTAGATGTAAACAGTGGAAGCATGTGTGCATCTTTGGTACATACGAGTATCTGCTGCACATGTTCCAAAATTCCCAAGTAACCTCATCAGTTTTCATTAATCAGCAGTGAGAGCCAAGATGCAATATTACCACAGGGATTTGCATGGTCTGGAGCTCAGTGCCATAGTCTAGCAACTTATAACAACTTTGCCAACGTTATTATTCTGCAAAATCAAACTTTTATTTCTATTTTTATTATTTGTGTTGGGTTATTTATTTAACACAAAACAGCTTTAATATTTCTTCGCATAAATTATATCAACACCATTAAATCATGGAAAACAATTCTAAAAGAACACAGATACTTGTCAAACAACTTCAAATATGATTAAACAAGCAAAATATAAATGTTGTCCAAAGGCTATGAAAGATACAACACATTTTGAGTCTTTGTAACAAGCACAACATTTATTTTCATATATGGAAAATATTTTAAGTCCATCACATGGTCAAGGATAAAATGACCAAAAACATCCATATTGATTCTACACTGTATTGTAGGAATGTTCTGTCCTCCAGACCTGAAATCCAGAAAGTCAGTCTATCCCTAGAGGGTAAAGGTTTCCTTAAGGCCCATTCTGCTACAGTGACGGCCTGCTCCCACAGAGCTGAATATGGCAAACAAGCCCATAACATTTGAGTGTAGTCAGCCTGGAGGTCTTGGCACCTCTAGCAGGTATTGCCAGTGTGATGGTATCTCTAACTCAAATTCACTGGAGTGTCTTGCCAAATATTTAAAGTCTTAAATTGGTTAAAGGCTGCAGCTGTGCCAGACTTAAACTTCCTCCATGTATCTGCCTGATTCCCCCATTGTGAGTCTCAAAAATGCATATCAGCAGGTCTTTACTTTTACTTTTAAGGGTCCCAATGCAGACTTGTAGTTCCTATTGAACAGAAAGTAACACAATGATATTGTGACCTAAGGAAAACATCTATTCCTAAAGAACATCCCTAAATGAAAGTCTGTGACACAGCCTGATGAAGATCTAGGGCCAGTATCTGTTGCCCGATACAAAAAACTCAACTACAGGTACTGCCAAACAGATATGCTAAAGCTGGGCCACACTTCTTTGCAATGTTGGAGGGAAAGAAAAGAACGAAATATCAGTGATAACAAATATGCCCAATAAACAATTCCTTGTTCTATCCATGCCTCCCAATACACCAGCCTCATCCTAGTCATGTGTGTATGGCCAATAACTCAGATTCCTAAGAGGAATACCAAGTTTCATCAGAAGTTGCCATATTCCCTATTCCCTCCCCCCGGGTCTGAGATGTTGTTTGCATTAAGGGGAGGGCAGGATATAAGTGACAATGCATGAGTTTCAGTTCTGTGTAAACCAGTATTGGCTTGAAAGAGGGTCTAGCCTGCCAAAAGGCTGCCATGGTGCCCATGTTAGCATATCCTAAAAAATCTGGAAGTGAAACACTCCCTATACTCAGTCGTAAAAAGATCTTCTTCCTAGAAACACAAGGAGCAGGAGATCCCCATAGAAAAGATGCAGTCAGCTTTTGTACCCAATTGGGGTAGTTTGTAATACATAACTAAGGTAAATGTCGCACCAAGAAAATAAATTTAGGAAGGCAGCACATTTTCACAGCAGCTATTTAAGCCAAAAAGGGAAGAAAAAGTGCACACCATCTCTTTAAACAGGCTGGAACACATTTTAGGAAGGGATCCATATTCAACTTAACCATGTCAATAACATCATCGTCATCATCATCTTCTTTCAGCTGTTCCCATTAGGGGTCACCACAGCGGAACATCTGTTTCCATTTCTTCCTGTCGTCTGCATCATGCTCTTTCACACCAACCGCCTGCATGTCCTCTCTCACCACATCCATAAACCGTATCTTTGGCCTTCTTCTTTTCCTCTTACCTGGCAGCTCCATCCTTAGCATCCTTTTCCCAATATACCCAGCATCCCTCCTCAGCACATGTCCAAACCAACACAATCTCGCCTCTCTTGCTTTGTCTCCAAACTGTTCAACCTGAGCTGACCCTCTAATATACTGATTCCTAATCCTGTCCATGCTAGTCACACCCAGTGCAAATCTTAACATGTTTAACTCTGCCACATCCAGCTCTGACTCCTGCCTTTATGTCAGTGCTACCATCTCCAACCCATATAACATAGCTGGTCTCACTACCCTCTTGTAGACCTTCCCTTTCACTCTTACTGGTACCCGTCTGTCACAAATCACTCCTGACACTCTTCTCCATCCATTCCACCCTGCCTGTACTCTCTTCTTCACTTCTCTTCCGCACTCACCATTACTCTGAACTGTTGATCCCAAGTACTTAAACTCATCCACCTTTATCAACTCTACTCCCTGCATCCTCACCATTCCACTACCCCCCCTCTCATTTACACACACATATATTCTGTTTTAGCCCTGCTGACCTTCATTCCTCTTTTCTCTAAAGCATATCTCCACCTCTCCAGAGTCTCCTCAACCTGGCCCCTACTCTCACTACATATCACAATCTCCAGGATTCAGCAAGCTCTGTGTGCAGAAATAGTGCAAGAGCTGCTGCAGACAATATGGTCAACGTGCGATCCAGGAACGATCTCCCTGAATGTGCACGAGTGCTCCTGTACTATTCCTGCATGGACACAGCCCCTATATGCTAATTACCTCATTTTCTGGTGAAAACCATACAAATAAGGTGAATTAGTGATCCAGGAAGCAGGCAGGCATCAGTGCAGGAATAGTGTAGACTGCAGAAATGTATTCAGCCAGTAGCTGAATACATTTCAGCAAACTACAAAATGAAACCATGGCAGCTTGTAAAAAAATCATGTATTATATATTATAAGGGTTAGGCATGCCAATGGCCAAATATATGTCCATAGGCATGAAAAATAGTTTCAAGATTAGAAAAAAAATAACTTATTTTTATGGCTGATTTCGGCCATTTAAGCATAAAGCAGCGGTGCACAAATGGGACCAGCCGAAAAATGAGAAAAAAGCTGTAAATAAGCTTTTAAACCAAAATCATCATTTTGCCATAATAGTCAATGGCATGCATAAGGTCCATTGATTAGTACTAAGCTAACTGACCTTGTGGGCCATTTTAAGCATAGCCAGTTACTGCATGTGAGAATCAAACCGTGCATCTTGTGTCTATAAGGTAAACACTCTAACCATTAAGCCAACCTCCCACCCCTAAAAACAAGACCATGAAATAGTGGTTGCTAAGGTAGAAGGGTGAGTGTCAGTTTTGCAACCATGCATTAGCTGTCAGTTCTCTGCAAATGAGGAGAATGATACTGGAAATCTGCCTGCCTCCTATATTCCTCCACAGTCAAGAAACTGAAAAAAGTTCTTACTTAATCCCTACTTTGAACCTTGGCCTGCCTCTCACCCTACTGGTATCGGATGATTCCTGGCCTGCCTACAGTGACTGGAAATCTGCCTGCCTCCTATATTCCTCCACAGTCAAGAAACTGAAAGTAGGTAGTGGGCTTGCATAAGTGATTCATTAAGCCTCTACCAAGTCTACTTTCTGAGTCAAATAGCTTGCCCGTGCTTGTGTGCCTAGCAGCCAGTATCTCTCCTCCTCTGATCCTCTACTACCACTCTACTCTCTCCTTTACACTATTCCTCCTTTTCCTTGCAACCTTTCCCTGTCCTTTTTCTGCTTTTTCCTGCTCTCCCACTCCCACCTTTACACGATTCCTCCTTTTCCTTGCAACCTTTCCCTGTCCTTTCTCTGCTATTTCCTGCTCTCTCTCATTTACCAGCCCTTACCACCAGGTGGCGCTCTCCTCACTCTCTTTTAGTTGCTACTTCATATGCCTCTGACTAGCCTTTAAAGTTCTTGCTGGTTCTCCTATTCTCCCTTAGCCTCTATCTTCTACCTGACAGTCTGCCTATTTCCTTGGAAATAGTGCTAGTACTGCTCCAGTATCTTGCCAGTCCTTCTCAGCTTACCCTCACCCATTTCTTCCTTACCTCCTTCTGCATCTTTCTGACCTTCTACTGCATACCTTCTCCTTTACCACTGGTCTACCTGGGTTTCCTTTTTCCATACACTTTCTGCTCCTGCCATACTTACCTGCATTTCTGATTGTCTCCTCTCCCTACCTTCTGTTGTGTCCTACTTCCCTCCTGATCTCTACGCCACCTACTGCTTCTCTATCCTACTTAATCGTCACTATCTCTATCTATCCACCTATCAATACTATCTACTCTGCTCCTTGCTTAGTTTCCCAGTCTGCCTCTGTCTGTGCTGTACCATCTCCCCTCTTCGTAGTCCAGCCCACTTTTCCTTTTCCTCGCAAGCATTTCACTTGCCCCGCCTATCTCCCTCTGGGAATTTACTTATACCCCGTACTGTATCTGCGTCACTCCTTTCTCTGCAATTCGTCTATCCTGATCCCTGGCTGCTGTGTGCTCCTGCCCTGGTGTGCTTACTCTGGTAGGTAACCTTACCTGGAACTTCTCTGCTTGAATTTATTGTTATTTTGTTGATGCACTAGCAACTGAACATCTCACTGTATATTTGCTGATTACTCCTGCTAATTAGTGTAAACGCTTGTGTGTGTTCAACTTACGACGAGGTCCACAGTGTTTTTTTGAATGGAAGACCCTGCTTTATAGACTTACAAATTGTATATACTTTTTTATCTTGGGAACGGACCTGTTTACCCGCGCCTGTATCTGTTGTGTACTGGTGACTACTGCTTCCCAGCGGGACTACTGCTTACAATTGATACATTTATTCTTTGAGTTCTTATAACTATTTGCGAGTCCTGTTGTTGTCGCTAATGTTCCTATGCTACATTGAGGCATGGAACTCAGACAAATTGCTGAAATACCTGTTACTGGC
>NC_056730.1:446518793-446526293 GCF_019279795.1 Protopterus annectens
GCTCCGTTCACATATGAGCACTGGGTTTGCACAGCATGCCTCAGGGCTCAAACAGGAAGGCAATGGGAAGGGAAAACAGCAGTAGGAAGGTAATCAAGGAGAACTAGCATAGCTGGCAGGTTAAATGTATCAGAATCAGCCAATTACACAAACAACAACCCAGCCCAGCCCAGCAAACTACTATAAACTATGCAAGCACCTTTTACTCTGATTTTTCCCACAAACTCTACACCACCGGTGTACACAAACAGGGAAATTTTACCTAACAAAACTAACAGAATTATAGGGGCTGCTGTCGCTCTCATACATCAATATGTGGAAGAGGCTGAGGGTGGTGAGGATGTGAATGCTGATGACCAACCCACAATGAGGAGAAGGAGAAGAGTGTACAGACCTAGGGTAACCTACCAGGGGCTACATGAGCTGGAGATAGTGGAGCACTATAGGGTGGACAGGGACCTTCTACAGCAAATTGTTGAGCTGTGCTGGCCATGCCTCACACACAGAATCAACAGAGGGGAACCCATCCCAATGGATACCGAGGTATGTGTAGGCCTAAGAATGCTAGCCTCAGGTACCTTCCAAAGGCCAACTGGGGATATCATGGGGATCTTACAGGCATCAGAATCCAGGGTACTCCATCACTTTCTGCATGCCTTGTCAGCACATGGTGGTGAGCACATATATTTCCTCAACACCCGTGAGGCATTGACCAGCAATATGCATCTCTTGTACCAAATAGCAGAAAACCTTGAGGTAGTGGGTGCTATAGACTGCATGTACATACACATCAAAGCATCACCCAGTGAGTGGGGTAGGGTCTACATAAACCGCAAGGGCTTCCCCTCCATCAACTGCAAGGTCATGTGCGATACCCAGGGCATTATAATGAATGTCTATGCTGGCAGCCCTGGAAGCTATCACGACTCCCACATCTGGCACATGACACAGCTGTACCAGAGATATGCCAGTGGGGACATCCCATATGGCCACCTATTGGGGGATGCTAGTTACGCACTGGAGCCGTGACTTATGACACCCATCAGAAATGCACACACACCTGAACAAGAACTCCATAATGAGGCACATGCACAAACCAGAATCAATATAAAGTGTGTGTTTGGGATGCTCAAGTCCTGGTTCCGGTGCTTGGACATATCCAGTGGAGCCTTGCAGTACTCTCCAGTTACATGTACACAAATTTTCATTGTATGTGCCATGCTACACAATATGATCCTGCAGAAACAGCTGCAGCAGGAACAGCATGGGGCAGGGCCACACAGCCCCGTAACATTGCCAACGCCAGCACAGACACAGAGTGACTTGGAGGAGGAACAACCTGAGCCTGCCCCTGTAGGCAAAAGAAGGCATGCCCACTATGCCCAGGCTTTGGCAAAGAGGCAATGCATAGCACATACACTGACATGGTAGGAACCCAGGGAATGACACCTCTCTCTGACTCACACATACAGTAAAAGGGATGCCAAACATGGCACTACCTGTGCGTTACCATGAATAGGGAGTGTACTATGTGTATCCAACATATTCAGCCCTCCAGCACCATCCTCAATACTGGCACAGTCACAAGGTAAGTCACTCTCCCTATCAGTTGCTGATTGGAGTAGTATGTTCTGCTACTTGTATCTATGGTATGGATGTGGGCATGAAAGGGAATTGGGTGGCTAAATGGGATTGCAGCACATAGTAGACACCTATATGGGCAGCATGAAATCTAACAAATACTGGTGTCAACAAAGTAGGCAGTACTAGACAAGGTGACAAATCCCACTGCAGGACATGTGGTGGGCCAAATGTGTGTCCATAGGACACACACATGCATGTCAGTGAGGCTCACATACTCAACAACAGTCTCAGCCAGCAGAACAGGTGTAGTTGACCACAAAGACAGGCTGTGCTAAGGCCTCCAATTGATGGCAATGGAGAACAGCCCCCCTCCAGACCTACACAGATGGACTTCAACAGGTCAGGCAGTTGGATATTAGTTATGAAGGGTAATGATAGGTCAGAATACAAAACAAAATGGAAGCCAGAAGAGTACCTGAAATACCAGTGCAATCATAGCAAATGTTTGCAGTTGCCAGGTGTGCCACCCCCCACAATCCTATGTAGAAATGTAGTAACATGTACATGTGGGTTTAATAACAGTGGAGCAAAGATTACCTGAGCTGTCCCAATTAGCAGGATAGATTGTTGCATGTGTACAATATGCAGGGCTCTGTGTGTTAGGTTGTTGTGTGTTGTATATTGTGTGGAAGTGGTCAGCATGTAGGCATGGAGGGTTGTGTCAAGGTGGCCTATGGCCAGTACTGTTGATGACAGGGCCATGTTCTGACAACTGCAGTGCCAACCACAATGCATCCCAGCAAGACCCAATCCAGCAGTCATCCATGCTCATTGTGCGGATGTAATATCTGTCACCATCTGAAAGATGGGCATGCCATGAATGTGGGCCCAGACATACATACAGTACACAGGTGGAAGTACCCTAGACAGAGTATATAAAATGTAACTGTCAGATGCACACACCTTTGGAATTGTACATACAGGTAAGCAGCACATTAGTTGTCTGTGTAGTATGGAATACTGATGTAGTCTGGCCAATCACTGGCACACCACAAAAGGCACAGTTCTGAAGTAATGAGAAACTGCCGATGTCCCCGCACAAGCCAGCATAAGGGGAATATCCCAGGTATATCTATGAGTCAGCTGCAAGAAACTTCCATATCTCACATGCACTCAGCTTACCCCACCAGCACCCACAGGTTCATCACAGATCATATCCCTGCTGTTGGAAATGAGTACAGTATGACCCCCACTTCTGTATGAGAATACCCACAGAATGCAGCATGCTGAAGATGTGTCCCATGCAGGTGTGTCCCTAGCTGTTAGCAGCACCCTGCCAGGATCCACACCAATGGATTAATAAGGACAAGAACTATTGCCATTAACACCTCACACACCTACCCTGTCACCCCAGAGGAATCCAGTGGCTTACAGGCTGGGACTGTAGGAGTGACTGAATGCACTGGCCTGCTACAGATGACCTACATCACTACCAAATGCCCTACCATCCTTTGTCAAAGTCCAGTGCCTCATCTGTACTGCCAATGTATGTTATCTCATGGGGTCCCAAATAATGTCATAACACAGTCCACAGAGCACAAATGCAAGGCCATGTCGACAAATCCCAGTAGCATGCCCACCATGTCCTACTGCATGAAATGTGGACTAACCCATAAATACTGCTGGGATGAAGGGACAGCTATAGGGATACTTATCAGATATCACTTGCATTATGTTAGGAAGAGGGTAGAATAACAGAGAGGTGGGGTGTAGAAGCATGGACGCCATGGATTGTGCGAAGTAGCCCATACTACCCCTGCCTACAAACCCAGTAATGGGTGGCTACAAACCTGCTCATAAACCACAATGTGAAGGGGAGCTGGCCAGATATATGAGCCCTGCCTCTGGATAACCTGTGTGAATCTGTGCAGTTGAGAGGTATGGCCTCAGCACGATATGGCCATTCTGTCACGTCAATAGATGTATAAACAGGGGATCCTCAGCCACCACAGTACCAAGGTGCTAGACCATTTACACAGACCCAACAGCAAGTGTCTGTGGCTCCCCCTCCAGAATGGCATGAGTGTGCAAGAATATGTAGGCTGCAGACCACAATGCTGGACACAGCTTAATTCATCTTGTATTCCCCAGGAAATTACTGTGTGCAAATAAGCATATCTGCCAGTAGTTGATGACATAATACATCACAGTGTAAAACAGTACATATGTCTGAATATCTCTGCTAACACCAAAGCCATGTAGCACAAGCAGCACAGACACAATAGTTACAGTATCCCACTATCCTTTGCCCATTGTGACTCCATATTGTCAACCTATCTATAGATATCCTGCTGAAACAGGTTGCTATCTGTAGGTGTAGAACACAAATTCCTGCACTGGAGTACAACCTACCCTTAATGGATACACATATTCAATACAGAAGGTCATACTGGGCATGCTCCCACACTTAGAGAAATGAAGCCCATGTCTAACAACAACAGTGGATGATACACATCTGTTAGTTGCAGATTTCTGTACACACACATCGCATTGCACACCAGTCATGCTTTACACACACATCGGATAGGAATACACACATATATTCAAGGACAAAACACTATGATAGGTCAAACATACATAAACAGAGATGTGGGGAAGAGAGAGACAGACAGTGACAAAGAGCTTCCCATCATGAGACGTGTCCCACCCACCACACATCCAATTGGCCAATATCACATGATGTGTCGATGTCTATCACTGTAGACATTTACTTCTGGTAGCCCTCAGCATTATAGTGTCTGTGTTGCTTGTGATAACTGTGTAACATGACAGTACAAATCAGTATTCATCTAGCAGTCATATACCCAGTCCTGTCAAATGTAAAGTTGTGTGTGACTGAATGTTGTGTGTGTGTTTCCAGAGGAATGGTTTATGGCCCATTCACACAACACTGCACTCCCCATTGCCCTGCTTTAGCAAGCCTGCTGATGTCAGTCACCTTAAAATACCCCTTTGGAGAAGACTCATCCCTATAAGCTCTGTGGCACATGCAATAACTGTGTGATGCTATAGCATACCATACTAGCTAGTTAGGAGTTCTAATCCCAGACATGGCAACTATGAAACTGTGTGTAGCGATCAATGAATTTGAAGCCATTTACAGTCACTACACCTCCCCTTGCCCTACTTTAGCAAGCCTGCTAATGTCAGTTACCTTGAAAGACCTCTTTGGAGAAGGTTTGGCCCTGTAAGCTCTGTGGCATGTGCAATAACTGCGTTATGCTATAGTGTAATGTACTACTAAGGTAGGAATTCTAATCTCAGACATGGCAACTGTGGAACTATGTTTGATTGTGTAGGCATCAATGGTTTTGAGGCCATTCACAGTCACTACACCTCCCATTGCTCTACTGTAGCAAGCCTGCTGATGTCAGTCACCTTGAAATACCTCTTTGGACAAGGTTCAGTCTTGTAAGCTCTGTGGCACGTGTGATAATTGTGTAATACTACAGTGTGACATACCAAGTTAGGTAGGAGTTCTAATCCCATACATGGCAACTGTGAAACTGTGTGTTTGCATGTATAGGGATCAATGATTTTGAGGCCATTCACAGTCACTACACCTCCCCTTGTCCTACTTTAGCAAGCCTGCTGATGTCAGTCACTTTGAAATACCTCTTTGGACAATGATCAGCTCTGTAAGCTCCATGGCGCATGTGATAAATGCTATAGTATGAGGTGCTAGTTAGATAGGAGTTCTAATATCAGACATGGCAACTGTGTTTGTGTGTGTAGGGATCAATGATTTTGAGGCCATTCACACCTACACCTCCCATTGCCCTACTTTAGCAAGTCTGCTGATGTCAGTCAACTTGAAATACCTCTTTGGAGAAAGTCCAACCCTGTAAGCTCTGTGGCATGTGCAATAAATGTGTAATGCTATAGTGTGATGTACTAGTTAGGTAGGAGTTCTTATTTCCGACATGACAGCTGTGAAACTGTATGTACGTATCAATGATCCTGAGGCCATTCACAGTCACTACACCTCCCATTGCCCTACTTTAGTAAGCCTGTTAATGTCAGTCATTTTGAAATACCTCTGTGGACAAGATTCAGCTCTGTATGTTCTGTGGCATGTGTGATAACTGTATAAAAGTGTAGTGTGACATGTTAGGTAGGAGTTCTAATCCCAGACATGGCAACTGTGTGAGAGAGAGTGGGTGTCATTGATAATACCTGATATTATGGACATTTACACTTACTGCTCTCCCCTTACCCCTTCTTTAGCAGTGCTGCTGATGTTAGTCACCTTCAAAGATACTCGTGGAGAGCTCTCTAATATGTAAGCTCCATGGCGTGTGCCATAAATGTGGAACAATGTTGTAGCAGTAACTACACAGGTGTGGGTTTGAATCTCATCTGTGGCAAGTGTTGGTGTGTGTACTTCAAACATTTTGTCCCCATTTGCACCCACTACACATCTCAGAGCCTGACTTTAGCAGTCCTGCAGATATCATCCACCTTAGAAGTACCTGTTGCTAACCCTAAACCATGACAGATCAGTGTTGCATGTGTTAGATGCGTAACATAATGGTCTGTAGTGACTGTTATATAAAGGTTTGAACCTCACCCCTGGAAAATGTAAATGTGTCTTTTGGGTTAAATTAATTTTGGATCTCTCAACTAGTACATCGCCCAATGCCAGTATCTGCAAGAGCTGGTGATGTTTCTCATCTTAGAAGTACCTTGGAACAACATCCATCCCATGAGCTCCTTGGCATTTGCAATAAATGTGGTACACTGAAGTAGCAATACATAGCTAGGTAGGGGTTTAAATCCCAGCACTGTCAAGCATGTATGTCTGTCATCAGTACCCTGTGTGGAGCTTGCTGTGACTGTTTAATAACAGGATGCATTGTGGGGTGGGTTTTGCTACATTATTATGTCAAGGACCTAGTATATGTCACAATGTCTACCTTACAAGGACAACAGATGTCAAACACCAGAGAGGCTGGTGTACACAATCCATAGCTCTACATGTGACATTATGGATTGAGGAACAATATAGACAAACCTTGTATTACTCAGAGAACACTCTCTATACATGTCTCATACACAAACACACTTGGCTAGGCAACAACCACTATATTGGTACTTCCCTGAATATTGCCTCACAGATAGTAACCACAGTGTGGTTGTAGTGGACTACATGCCTGTTGACCACAATAGTGCCACTGACATCAGAAAGTACTGTGTTGTGTTATATCTCCTGACTTGAGTGTGTGTTATCCAGGAAGTAATAGGACATGGCACCCTGTTCCATTCCTACAGGAGGCACATAAATACTTACAGTGGTCCTTGTGCTATGTTCCACACTTGACACCTGCAACAACTGTAGAGTCTGCAAATGTAACCCACAAAGGGAATACCATGCCTTATACACATGCCCTGTATGGACAGACGCCACTATTTCCACTGAATACCTATATCATGCTGTCAATGTAGGTGCAAGCAACACCTCAGTTCCATAGCCAGGTCTCACAAAACGAGGTCAGGAATGACACATCAGAAGATAACAATCTGTCCACACAACATGCCCCAGAGACCTCAAGTACACTTCCACATGTCACAGAACATGCATGTGAGACATGTGCACAACCCAGACACTGTCCATGTTATGGAATATTGATCACATACTTGGGAAGCAGTATACATCACTGGCCACCCACAATAGTAACCCAGATGAGAGGATGGTGAATATAATACCCACCTGTGGGGAACAATCCAGGGACTACACCCTTGAACCACACTGGAGACCATTGTCATGTGGCCTGATGCCAAGGTATTCCCTTTGCCTAGCCTTGTGCAGCCTTTAGGCCCATTCACATACTACGCACCTGTGAAGCAATGAACCTA
>NC_056730.1:446531293-446573793 GCF_019279795.1 Protopterus annectens
ATTCCATGTACATAACATGATTCTATGTGCTGTCATTACAGTAGAAAGGGGTGTGAGTGTACTGTTTGGAACACCTGAGTTTATATGGCTAATACGACAATCTTTACCATTTGTCTGTGTTTCATACATGGGTAGTATTCCAGGTTACATGCAGTCACACTTGCATGTAGTGTGTCATTATGTTACTACTGTTAACAGTGCTTACCCAACTAAGTGTAGATTTCAGATTGTAGTACTGGAACCAAACACCCCTGCATGCAAAGCTGGGACTCTGAGTCCTGACTATCATGTTCTTGGTGTGTGAGCTCTGTGTCATTAAATATGTGCTCTGGATATTGATCTGACATGTGGATATTAACTGTAGACTACTGTGTGTATAGGACATGTCACTTGAGGGCTGCTGTCATATAATAATCACATACCTATCAGTGTCAGACATCTATCTGTCAAAACATTCATCCTAATGAATAACTAGTTGGCTAGCTGATGTCTGTCTGTCCTCTGTACAGATGTGCAGATGTCAGGTATCCATCTTGGCTGCTTACAAGCAATCTATGCTTGACTGACACTGACATGTCTGCCCAGCTTTGTTATGAATGCCACAGCTAGGAAACCCCACGCTGTATGCACCGCATGCCATGGATACCTCAACTACAGTACCACAGACAACAGAACATGCTTGGGTACAGGTCTCCAAGACAGACACTGACCATGTTATGTAATATGTGTTGCATACATGTCATTTGGAGCACCTCACTAGCCCTCTGCAAGAGGCAACCAGGTGATTGGATGTTGCATTTAACTTTCACCCCGAGAATCTCTCACATGGCATTAATTGATAGATGGCTTGCTGACAAATGGCAGGTGGCATGATACCAGTGTACCAACATCCCCAACTCTTTTCATCTCTCCACGGACACTATCCTGGTACACACCTAGGAACACCTGCATTTATGGACCCCAGTACTGACAAATGTGTCAGTGTGCATTACTGAGAATAACAGTGTCTGTGTGTTTGCAAACCTGTAGTTGATAATACCCTAAGGGCCTTCTCACCCACTAAACCCCCAATTGCTATATTTAGGAATGGCTGTTGTTGCAATGGACATCACATGTACCTTGTTACACTCTTCACTCTATGGGCTACCTGGAGCTTGCAGTTCCAGCACAACACTGTTGTACAAATCAGTAGACAGCCATGTGTTAACCTCTGAGTCCTGACAAGGGTGTGTATGTGTGCAAGTGTGTGTATTTGTAAGACACAGCATTTGAGACCACATTCTCCAAATACAATACACCTTGCCATACAGTATAAGGGATAGTGATGTTGCTGACAGTAGGAAAGCCATGAAAACCATTACCCTACTATCCTTGTGGCATGTACAATAGATGCATATCCCTGTAGTAGCACTCTTGAGATAGACAAGGGGCTGCATTGCAGTTTCGGTCAATGTGTGATTGCGGGTATGTCAGAGTATTATCATGGGCTTCATTGAGTAAAATATCCATTGCGGGGTGTGGGTGCTGGGTATACTGTCTTTACACCAAGGCATTCCCAGTACATGTGCCAAGATCCACTGTATGGAGATCACTGTCACCATCAATGATACAGGTAACTGATTACACTATCCAGCCCAATGATACATGTGCTGTGTGCAAATTATCTACAACAGAATGCACTCACTGACAAGGTAGTTAGCACTGATAAACCCAGGTCTCTCAGATGTGTCAATGACTGTTATGTTACTACAAGAACAACTACCACCAAAATCCAAGTGCCTGCACTAAAAAAATAGAATAAAACTGAAGTATAAAACCAGTGCAGGCAAGGCTCCAGGTTTCAGGTAATAAAAAGTTTAATATGCAGCAAACAGATCCTTAAAATTCACTAGCGCTTTCACCAACAGGCTTCTTAAGTTGTGGTATGTTACTATATGTCACTTCCTTTTAAAATCCAAATTTAAAATCACATGACTGAAACATTTAAAGAAACATATCTTAAAAATCTTATTCACAACCTATACAAAGTACTTAAAGTGTCATTCTAGACTAATTTTACTTCTTACATAATGGTCTAGATTTCAAGGTTGGTCTCAAGGGAATACAATCATTTAATCCGTGTCCAACATTAGCTCTCAGTCTTATAAACCATTGAGTTTCTAACTCCTCTGTTTTCAGTCTAACATCACCTCCCCTTTTGTTAACATAATTCTTGCTTATTACCATAAAGCTGAAACAATGTGTGGTGTCAGTCTATGCTGTGTGTTTTGCCAGAGCGCTAAACATGCTCTTTTTATTTATATGGTATAAATGTTCTCTAATTCTATCTTTCAACATTCTGTCAGTTTTTCCGACATATAATTTTGCACATATTTTACACACAGCCAAATAGACTACATGCATACTTGTGCATGTAGCCCTAATACTAAAATTAAAGACTTCATTTGTATCTGGAAGTACAAAACTGTTACTATTGTTTATGTATATACAATATGAACATTAATTACTCAGATTAATGTTACCTCATGTTTCTATACTATAATTGTCTCTAGGGTTACCTAACCATCTCCTAAGAGACTTTTTATTTCTAAAAACAAATTGTGGGACCGTATTTATGAATCTGCTCACTGGTGTGCTAGTTTTTAGTATATTCAAATTCTTCTTAATGATGTTAGTATACTGATTAATATTATTAGAGTATGCAAAAGACATTCATACTTTATTTCTATTTCTATTTCCTTGCTTTTCTCTTTTTTGTGTGATCTTGGAGAAGTAAGGTTTAGCTCTATTTGCTCTTACTTCTAGAACATCCAATGCTCCTTTCTCTATCATCTCTCTTTCATATCCCCTACTTAATAATTCATCTCCTGTGGTGCTTACTTGTTCTTGAAAGACTGTGTTACTAACATTTAGCCTTGAGGCTGTAAATTGATTTTGAACAACATTTCTAACACTATATTGTGGATGCATGCTTGCCCTGCTAAGTAAGTGGTTTACCCTACATGATTTCCTGTAGAGTTTAGTATTTAACTTGCCATCATCATCTTTATATACACTGACATCTAAGACGTCAGTACAAATATCTGACCATTGGACTGCAAAAGTTAAAAAGTCTGTGCTGTTATTCAGATATTCCACACATTCAAGTAATCTTTCTGAAGTACCTTCCCAAAGAAGGAACAGGTCATCCACAAATCTCTTAAAGAACAAAATATTAGCCTTAAATGGACCCTCCAACAAGTATTCTTTTTCCCATGTAGCCATTACTATATTGGCATAACTATTGGCACATGGAGTGCCCATGGCCACTCCATTTATTTGCCAATAGATTGAATCAATGAACATACACACATTATTTTCTAATACCAATTGTAAAAGTTCCCTTATTTGTATTAACTTATTAGTTTCAAAAGTTGAATGCTGTTCTATATACTTTATGGTATATTCTATGCCTTTATTATTCGGAATAGTTGTAAATAATGAAACCACATCTAATGTAACAAGCAATAATCTTTTGCCCTTAATTAATTGTGACGTATATAGATATAAATCTCTAAGGAAATGTTCAGTATCCTTTAGTATAACTTCAGAGTTATCTAACATAGGTTTCAAATTTTTTTCAATATTTATAGAAATAGGTTCAGTGGCCCATTTATTGCCAGCCACTATAGGTCTCATGGGGGGGGGGGGGTTCAATAAGACTTTATGTACTTTAGGTGCACCTTGTATAAGGGGGATGAGAGGGTGGTCTATAATGAAATATTGACACAACTTTTAATCAATAATTCCACAATGCTGAATCTCTTTAATTCTAATAATTACTTCTCTCATCATCTCATCTACCTTAGGTTTCGTTATGGGGATATAAGGTGAGAGAACATATTAATCCATTACTTAATACTGAACTTGAGACAGAGACAGAAGTTACACCAAATGTGGACTTTGTCATGTTAAGAAACTGTTTTTCTCTCTGGAAAAAGAACTTTTTTAAATTAAAAAGGCTGCAATATCAAAAGTTTCATATAGAAGCTTGTATTAAGGAAGGTGTTATACCAAGAGGGCTCAGAATATTAAAAATTCCCTCTCAGATAAACTGTGAACCTACATTGCTAGCTGCCTGGCAGAAGTTAACTATTAACACCAGTATGAGCTACTTGGAGCTTTAGATTGATTCAGGTGAAAAAGAAATGGCTCCAGTATTAAATTCTATCAAGAAAAAATACTCAGAATTATGTCAAACACTCTCAATTAGCACACTTGAAAAATATATACAAGAGATGTTAGAAAGTGTAAATGTTTATGCCAGGAAACTGCTACAGATTAAATTAAAAAAACTGCAAAGAGATAAACGAGATTTTGTTGCTGGGAACATTTTTATGTGGCCACGATACACAGAGGAACCTCCAGATGGCAGTAATATTAGGAGAAGGTACGTTGACGTCCATACACCCACACGCAGCCTATTAAGTGATGCAGATGGGAGAGCTACTATCAGTTCAGTTAGTAACTCATTGGTTCCTTTGGGAACGTCCATGCTGCTAGAGGAACCAGTGAAACAACCAGATGTATGCAAAAAAGTTATAACGACCACAGCACAAGTACACAATATTGAAACAGCAACTTCTTCTGGTCGTGAATGTAACTTGACTCCTTTTTTACGAATGTCATGTGCACAGCAACTTGTTTTTCTGCTCCCGACGAGAGACAGATCTATATAGAGAAGAAGAGGGCAGCAGCAGGATGGAGCTCGGTGAGAAACACATGGAAATATGAAGAAGCAGGGGTGAGCCCATACAACATCAAAAAGGCATTTATGAATGCAAAGACTTAATATTAAACCTTTCCCAGCATGTATTGACTTACGAAGAATTGTCATTCCTTAATAAAGGACCTTCTTTCATTCCTACCACTGACTCTAACATTTCAGATGTTGTTTTAGATATTAGATTATTTTCTCGTAATTTGATGTGTAAATTGATGTTCGGAGGTGAAGAGGAAGAGAATACTGTTAACTAAATTGTAGGTAATAATGCATATAATATGAATACATTTAAGAAACCCAGTACTTTTGTTCCAAAATTAAGCCCTTTAGTACAAGAATTTGAAGAATTATGCATCAGTGATGTATATGATTTGTACTATAAACAGCAGAATAATAAAAAAAGAAGCTATAGACAGTTTAATTTGAGTAAAACTGAATATGCAGCATTATAAAGTCTAGAGAAAAATCAAGCAATTATAATTAGACCAGCAGATAAAGGAGGCCAAATAGTTGTTCTAGATAGAGAAACATATGATGCTGTTATGTTTTTAATGCTGAGTGATAAAACTTTTTATATCCCCATAACGAAAGCTAAGGTAGATGAGATGATGAGAGAAGTAATTATTAAAATTAAAGAGATTCAGCATCGTGGAATTATTGATGAAAAGTTTTGTCAATATTTCATCATAGAACACCCTCTCATCCCACTGATACAAGGTGTACCTAAAGTACATAAAGCCTTATCGAACCCCCCCCCCCCCATGAGACCTATAGTGGCTGGCAATAAATGGGCCACTGAACCTATTTCTATATATATACTGAAAAAATTTTGAAACGTATTTTAGATAGGTCTGAAGTTATATTAAAGGATACTGAACATTTCCTTAGAGATTTATATCTATATACTTCACAATTAATTAAGGGTAAAAGATTCTTGCTTGTTACATTAGATGTGGTTTCATTATTTACAACTATTCCGAATAATAAAGGCATAGAATATACCATAAAGTATATAGAGCAGCATTCAACTTTTGAAACTAATAAGTTAATACAAATAAGGGAACTTTTATGATTGATATTAGAAAATAATGTGTGTATGTTCATTCATTCAATCTATTGGCAAATAAATGGAGTGGCCATGGGCACTCCATGTGCCAATAGTTATGCCAATATAGTAATGGCTACATGGGAAAAAGAATACTTGTTGGGGGTCCATTTAAGGCTAATATTTTGTTCTTTAAGAGATTTGTGGATGACCTGTTCCTTCTTTGGGAAGGTACTTCAGAAAGATTACTTGAATGTGTGGAATATCTGAATAACAGCACAGACTTTTTAACTTTTGCAGTCCAATAGTCAGATATTAGTACTGACTTCTTAGATGTCACTGTATATAAAGATGATAATGGCAAGTTAAATACTAAACTCTACAGGAAATCATGCAGGGTAAACCAATTACTTAGCAGGGGCAGCATGCATCCACAATATAGTGTTAGAAATGTTGTTCGAAATCAATTTACAGCCTCAAGGCTAAATGTTAGTAACAGTCTTTCAAGAACAAGTAAGCACCACAGGAGACGAATTATTAAGTAGGGGATATGAAAGAGAGATGATAGAGAAAGGAGCATTGGACGTTCTAGAAGTAAGAGCAAATAGAGCTAAACCTTACTTCTCCAGATCACACAAAAAAAGAAAAGCAAGATAATAGAAATATAAATAAAGTATGAATGTTTTTTGCATACTCTAATAATATTAATCAGTATACTAACATCATTAAGAAGAATTGGAATATAAAAAAACTAGCACACAAGTGAGAAGATTCATAGATACGGTCCCGTAATTATTTGTTGTTAGAAATAAAAAGTCTCTTAGAAGACGGTTAGGTAACCCTAGAGACAATTATAGTATAGAAACACGAAGTAGCACTAATTTGTGTAATAAATATTCATATTGTGTATACATAAACAATAGTAACAGTTTTGTACATCCAGATACAAATGAAGTCTTTAATTTTAGTATTAGGGCTACATGCACAAGTATACATGTAGTCTATTTGGCTGTGTGTAAAATATGTGCAAAATTATATGTCGGAAAAAACGACAGAATGTTGAAAGATAGAATTAGTGAACATTTATACCATATAAATAAAAAGAGCATGTTCAATGCTCTGGCAAAACACACAGCACAGACTGACACCATACATTGTATCAGCTTTATGGTAATAAGCAAGAATTATGTTAACAAAAGGGGAGGTGATGTTAGACTGAAAAAAGAGGAGTTAGGAACTCAATGGATTATAAGACTGAGAGCTAATGTTGGACACGGATTAAATGATTGTATTCCCGTGACACCAACCTTGAAATCTAGACCATTACGTAAGAAGTAAAATTAGTCTAGGATGACACTTTAAGTACTTTGTATAGGTTGTGAATAAGATTTTTAAGTATGTTTCTTTAAATGTTTCAGTCACGTGATTTTAATTTTGGATTTAAAAGGAAGTGACGTGTAGTAACATATCTCACCTGAAGAAGCCTATTGGTGAAAGTGCTAGTGAATTTTAAGGAATTTTAAGGATCTGTTTGCTGCATATTATGTACTCTGGTTTTATATGATGACTATCCTCATTAATTTTGGTTGTTATGATGACTGTTTTGTGTTTGTTAATGTGGCTGGTGATGTTCAACATCCTTCATACCTTAACACATTGGCTGGTACACCACATTGATGTGTTAATGTGTGTGCATGATAAGCCACTACTTATCACAAACGGTACAAAGGTGGGGGTAGGGTTAATCTGTGGTGTGTAAGTAGTAGTGTGGAAATTAGTGGTGTGTTCATGTAGGGATCTGTGTAGTGTTGCCAAGTGTAAGTGTGTGTGTGTGTAAATAAATCTGCCATTTTATTGAAAAATACTGGTCCAACAGGCATTTAGTAACAGTGTGAAAATTCTCTCAAAAAGTTCATTTGTGGAAATTTAAAGGTATTCACTAGTTCAAACCTAGTAAATACTCAATTTACATAGGCATATGTGTACAATATTCATAGTATTAACATAATTACATAGGCTAAACCTCTGTGTATTCAATGTGTGTGTGTGTGTATTGTACAATATTCTCTGTGTGTGTGTGTGTGTGTGTGTGTGTGTGTGTGTGTGTGTGTGTGTGCGGTGTGTGTTGTGTGTGTGTGTGTGTTGTGTGTGTGTGTGTGTGTGTGTGTGTGTGTGTGCGTGTGTGTGTGTGTGTGTGTGTGTGTGTGTGGTGTGTGTGTGTGTGTGTGTGTGTGTGTGTGTGTGTGTGTGTGTGTGCGTGTGGGTGTAGTAGAATCCTACCATTGCACTACCTGTGTCCAGGGCTATGCTGGCTGTACACGCCTGCCTGCACTCACCTGTATACACCCAGCCCCACTCACCAGTATACAACTGTTATACCATGGACTATGTGCTGTTGCTGCTACTTGTACAGACCAGTGCCATACAAGGTACAGCCACAGTGCCAACACAGTGTCAACACCCTTGTGGGCACAACCCCAACAACCAAAACACACTCTGACACCTGACACAGAAACACAAAATAACACAGCTGGAACCACATAGCAGCAGACATATACACAGCTATAATGCATCAGCTACACCCTGACATGTAAGCACTTAAACAGCATTACATACTCAAGCAACATATTTTACACAGCATGGTATCATTTAGTCATTTATATCCTACATCAGAACCATATTAGCCTGTCCTGCATTGATATTATGGATGGCAGGGGGATGTTATGGTATCATATCATATATACAGGTGTTGTGTGACAGGGTTAGTTTGAGGAGCTGGTTGGTTTGGAGTTTGTGTGTGTGTTGTGTGTGTTAATGGGGCTATTTATAATTGGTGTGCAGATGTGGTGTGTGTGTAGGGATGTGTGCTGGTGTGTGTGTGTGTGTGTGTGCCATGTACATGCATGTCCTCCTGCTATACAAGTGTTTATTGTTTTGTTTGTTGGACAGCTGCAGATATATATGTGGTGAGGTGCAATTCACTGTCTCCATGGATGGACATGAGAACTGTGCCTGCTAGGGGGTTCCAGCACTACTAGGGTACAAGGCCAGATATAATGCTCTCTATGATGACAAATGTTCACGGATCTGTGGTCCCCCTGGGACCGATGCATCACATGCATTGCTTGCCTGCTATATGTGTAGACAGCATCCCCCAGTGCTGGTGTGCTGGTGCTACCCACCCGCTGGGAGTAGATTCTTGCACATCACATCCATAGACCTCACCACCTGGTGTTGCTGACCTATGTCCACATGGCTGTTGCCTACTCCCACAATATGCTCAAGCACAGACAATGCATGGTCAAGGATTCCGAACATCTCATCCAAAAGCTATCCAGGACCTCTGCAGAATAACAGTAGGCACCTGCAAGGTCATGGATGTTGCCAATAACAGCAGAATGAATAGGCCTCTGGAGCCTCCGACCCTGTCTGGTATAATGTTCCATAAGTGCCCGTGCCTCCACGATGGCCTGACATATGTGTCTGGGGACACCTGCTGTGGCACTTCTGCCAGGGGCATGATGAACAGCAGCCATCCTACGAGCACCCCTTTACATCTGCCTGTGTGGTACCTCATTGGTCATCTGGTATGGCTGCTGTATCCAGACACAGTTACAATAGTCACCATACTGTCCAGTCCCATGCTACCACCCACCAACTGTCCCTCATCTATGACCACTGGTGATGGGATATGTATAGGCAATGTGACTGTGTGTGGGGATGGGGTGGACAACAGTGGGATGTCAGCCAATGGCACAGCTTCAGCCCCTGACAACCCTGACTGTGCCTCACCATACCTATCATCATTGTCAGAGTCTGTATGGACACTAATATCAGTTTGCCTGCAGGAGGGACGCTGACCCACCTCGCCACCTGTGAGGGGAAAACAAGAAACACACTTTAAGACCTGTACATCATTGCTTAACTGTACACACACTCACACGCACACACACACACACACACACACACACACACACACACACACACACACACACACACACACACACACTTACAGGTGAGGTTGCACAAAGATATTACACACAGACCTCTCATTACTCAGCTGTCAATATGCATGACATATGGCACTCAACAGCATGCACTGCAGCTATAGTCAATCCCTGTTACCAACATTATACATCTCTGTGATGCAAGAGTGTGTTAGTAGGTGATGCCCCTTCCCCTGGAACACACTGCACCCATGTATACAGTATTGCTGTGCACCTGTTCAGCACCCTGGCATGCACTGTACACCATGCCTCACAGGTGTACATGCCATTGCTGAATGTGTATATGTGTGTCAGTTATGTTTGCTCTGTTGCCCACAGCCCCTATGTGTTTGTCTGACACATACCTGTGATGATATGAGAACAGATGTCAATAGTGAATGCCTGATTTGCAGATCTCATCATCATCAGTGCATGTATGAGAAATAAAATACAATTACATTGACAACCTAAAAAGCTTAATGTGGCTATGAGGAGTGTACACACCCTTATTGACATGGCACCCTCTTCCCTGATATGCCATGGGGCCACAATACTGCATATGTTAACATTACACAAACCTGATATGTGACATATGACCTGTGCAATCAAATGCAGAATCAAACAAATGTGTTAGTTGTGAAGATGCTGATTGAGATGCATACGATTTGTGGGTGCATAAGTGTGCACACCCTTAACATGATGATTTGTTGCATCAACTGTCAAGTGTACTACAGAAGGTTGTATACTAGCATGGCCATCTGCACTTGCCAGTATTTGCTCACTCTGCACTACAAATGTCCCCCAACTCTGCCAGATTGCAAGGTCAACTCATGTGCACAGCCCTTGGAGGTCACACAGTGCCTTCACTATTGCTGTGGAGCAAGAGTTATGTTTGCCACAACTCATGACCTTGACTGTGTTCAGATACAGCCATTCTTAGTGAGCTTTGGATATCTGCTTCAGTTCACTGTTGCATTTCAGGATGACACCCCTCCCCATCCTCAGCCTTTTTGCAGATGCTTGACAACTATGGGCCACACATGAGTGCCATTTTGCAGTGTCCCAAATTCAGAACACCATGTGTAGCAGCCTAGTTCCTGCTAATTAACGGCAAACATACAGGTGTACACTGGCACCAGCAAGGTACAGATGGGGATGGTGGGCCTGAGGTGGAGTGAGGTGTTGCTTGTGCAGCACATGTATCTTTATTAATACTGTCTGTATGTTTCAGACTTGGTCTTGGTACACCATTACACATTGCAACACATGCCTTTGGGGGACATTTTATGTTATGCACATGCTACATGTAGAGAGCCCTGGATGATGTTTAAGCCACACTTATGCAGAGTACGGGCGATTGTCGACACAGGTAGTGCACAGGCAGTACTCGCTAGACATTCCTGCAACTTATTCAGTATTGCAGCATGTTTCTAGGCAGCCTCCATGACCAGTTTGCAACACGTGTCATCATCTGCTTTGGATGGCCATCTGTTTATTTTCTACATTAATGTTGTCCCGTACTTCCTCGTCACATACATGACTGTCTACACTGTTTGCCATGGTATAAGCAATGGTGAGGTAGGGCTATGTCTCACACTCCTGAGTGCTACCTGATGGATATGGCATCCATTCCATGGTTTTTAAGATGTGTGCAAGCCATGGCTGCCTCTGTTGCAGGTGAGTGGGCAAATGTTATGGACATATGTCTTGGACAGCAGACCATTTCTTGGTGTGACATTGAGGACCTGTACTTGATGGAAGGTGCATACTCATGAAGATTGAATGCTGTCAGTACCTCAAAAGCTGCTTCCACAAGATGTTATTTGGAATGTGTGCACACGTATGCTTCCAGTGTTTGTTAAGGTATGTATTCCCCATATTTGCTGTCCTAGCATAGGATTCCATTATACACATTAATTGCTCATGTTAGGATCACATTACAGGTTGTAAGGGTTATGGAATGTGGTATTGTGATATGCCATTGTGTAGATCTGTAACAGTTGCCATTATAACAGTGGTATATACACTGTTGTAGCCACTGAATAAGGGTAATGTTTCAGACATGTTCCTACTGTAGGCCATTTGTCCCACCATTATGTTCATCTCTATGCACACATTTTGCAATGACAGGTTGTTAGTTATATTGCAGGACTCTTACATACCCTTTGGATATGCCACCATGATGACCACTGTGATGCAGTGCAGATAGCAACAATAAGTAAACATGTACAGTATGCATTATGAGCAGGTTTGTTAAATGTTTGCATGGCAAATACCATGGCCATAACATGGCCGGTGTATTGGCAAACCTGAACAAAAACACAATACTCACCAGCTACAGGCTGCTGCCCCAGAAGTATATCAGAGAGACCTACATAGTTGTGTGAGAGATGTGATGTCAGTAGCCACACCTGTGGCATTGGTACAGGGTGGGAGCAGCATTTCAGTACATAAGCAGTACAAACCCACAATACTACAGATTATGCACATCTGTTCATTACTACACTGCAGTAACAGACTATATATTTTATCTGACATATGCATGAAGAAACTTTACAGATGCAGATGGATAAGCAATAGTGGTCTATTGATGTGCCCTGTGGACTTACCTGCATGCTCCTCAACCATTATGTGGGTAGCACCCACCTCCACAATGCTATCAGCTGGTTCTTGGCTTTGCTGGTTGGCAGGTGCCCCAAGGCTGGTGAGGAGCTCCTCAGCATGTGTCAGGTGGGGCTGGAAGACATGACCCCCACCTGTGGCTAGCTGGTCCCTCCTAACTGCAGCAGCACGCTGACAGGCTTGGTGGATAAGGTCAGTGTAGTGATGTCAGACCTGCTCATAACTGTAGTTATGCAGGCTGACATCGTTTACCCTGTGGACGAGTTCATTCCACAGGGCAGTCCTCTCCTGCAGATCATGGGCTGTATGGTCAAAGAGGGTTTGGTGGTGCTGCACCAGGTACTTAATGATAACATAATTTTCCTGGGGGGAATACACTGAAAGGCGCTCTCTAGACATGGTACCTGAAAAACATAAAGAGGAAAAAAAGGTCTGAAGACCTCATACTGCAAGGATATAATAGGTGTTAATTGACATCTTTCTTTCCTCCCACCATGTCTGCAGCAATAATCTGAACACACAAATCAATAGGTATGTTTACACCAAACCTACTGTTGAGACATATATCTTATTGTACTACAAATATTGAAATGTGTTTCTATTCATATTCCATGTTGAAACACTATCATTGGTGACCTGTTGCTAACAATGTCACCTGCATGCCATTGTAATGGCCACTATGGTTCCATATATGCATGTGTTCTGTTTACTATGCGACTGCTCCAAATCTGGTATTTTGTGTTAATGGGGATATCTATGCATGCTGTTATAACTAATCCTGAATTTTGTGGACTATTACTACCCACATATGTTCTAAAACTGCGACAAGATAGCATGTTTGGAAAGGCTGTTCCCAGTAGAACCACCTCTCCCACCACATCTGGCCATGTTACCAGGCCACAGCACAACTGGGACCCACCACGGGACCTCATCATCTGCTGGTCCTGCACTACTTTCAGGTGGAACCACCTCAGGGGATCGTGCTCGTCCCCCCCCCCTTGGGAGCACACGCAGACCGGAACCTGTCACCTGAAGTCATGTCCAGGGTCTGGTGCATAGGGAACTCCACAGGAAATTGGGGGATCTGCTACACCACCTTGAGGACCTCGATACACAATAACAAGGTCCACATGCTCCTCCTGCTCAGCACCCAGCTCAGCCACCTTCAGGGCCATGAAGGTGCAGTAGCGGCTGCCCATGGGTGGGGACCTTGGTCCCACTGTTTCCATTTGGGGGCTCATGGGCTTCCACTTTCCACACACCCCTCCCAAGGTGTTTACCCACCACATGTTATACACCACCCCTGTATGCTGTCTTGTCTGTCATGTCTGTCTTCCAACAAAAACCTACCTTCCCAAATATACTTACTATCCTTCCCCAACATCCCACTCATACCTTCACAAAGGGCAATGTGTTCCCAACATAAATTTCACACCAGACATAACTGTCCATTTCACACCCGCTTACATCTATATACATATATATATATATACATATATATATATATATATATATATATATATGTGTGTGTGTGATGTTTTCTCAAATATATTGTGCAGCATATATATATATATATATATATATATATATATATATATGTGTGTGTGTGTGTGTGTGTGTGTGTGTGTCTGTGTGTGTGTGTGTATGTGTTTGTATATATGTCAACATACAAGTATGTGTGTGTGTGTGTGTGTGTGTGTGTGTGTGTGTGTGTGTGTGTGTGTGTGTGTGTGTGTGTGTGTGTGTGTGTGTGTATCTGTAGACATACATGTGTGTATAATTATATATATATATATATATATAGAGAGAGAGAGAGAGAGAGAGAGTGCATTCAGACATCAGGTCCACACTCTCTAAAACTCATTCCACCACAGCAGCACTGTTCTGCCTTGCTACAAAACAGAAGAGTGTCACATGTGGATGCAGTCTAACATTAGGGCGGTATATATAGGGACAGATTGCGGATAAGCCTGGCGTCATTCCAGGCTTGATAGTTGTTGCTAAATCACCTACCAAGAGGAGAAAATGCTGAGAGAAGAAAGGAGCCACTTTTGAGATTTTAAGTATTTTCTTCTGATTTATTTCTTAGAAAAACTGCATTGCCGCCTACTTTTCGGCATTTTCTTGCTTGCAAAAGTTGATGTCTGTGTTAGAAACAGTATTTAGAACATACCTAGAGCCTGTTTATTGCATTTTTTGTGTTTTACTTAATTTAAAATTGTTTTTTCTTAAAATTGCATTTTACCTGCCTCTGACCTAGCACACACGTGTTGGGGTTATTTATTGCACTGTTCAGACTAGTTTGCTACTTGTGTGTTTCTGCTATCCTTAAACAAAAACAAAAAAACAAAAAAAAACTTGCTATTTTCCCACTTTCTATAATTTAAAAAAAAGTTCAGTTACAGAGTTGCTGTTCTGAACTGTTTGTATGTTTCTTGGAGGCCAGTGCTTACTTGGGCTAAAGGGAAGTCTCTGTGTTCACCAGTGGCAATGGTTAACACTGCGCAGCCTGCCTGTCCCTGTAGGATTGAATACTGCCTAGAAACTGTAGTTTTATTGTCCATTTTAGGTCAATTCGAAATTCTTGATCTCTCTCTCTCTCTTAAAACCCTGCAACTCTCTTTTTGAGAGGTGTTGTGCACAGAGCAGCATCGGGCAGTGCCAGTTAGCTGGGGTATACTGTTCCTAGCTCCACAAAGTCTGCACTGCAAATTTTCCCTTAGAACTAGGCAAGACTCAAGTGCTTCAGATCAACTACTCTTATTGCAGAACTTGCATAACCCAAATTAGCACTTGTCCAAATCTCCTAGACAGCACTATTATTTTCCAAATCTCCTAGACAGCACTATTATAATACAGCATAAGACCCTCGATTGTCCGCAAGACAAGTGAAATTTACTTTTCCAAGCATGTCCAGAGGTCAGCTTCAGGTGCACTCTCCAGATCATCTGGTGGAATTGGGCATCCTGAGGCAATGTCATAACTGCCTCATGTATACAGACATCCCTCTCCTCTTACCTCTAGACACAAACACTTAGAGATACAAATACACAGCCAGACTGGAGGCTAAGCGCTCTCAACCCATGACTGCAACAGACACTCAAGAGGAGAAGAGACACACTAGCATCACACCACCAGTCAAACATGGATCTATAAAACAAGCACTGGCAAAACATACACATAAATACACAAAAACATATTTGGAGGCACTAGGTTTCTGAAAAAGAAACAGTGTCCTCCAAAGCAGACAAGCAAGCAACTTGCACCTACAAACACAAGCCAAAAAACACAAAATTCACCTCAGCAGTGTGCCTCACGACATCCCCTAAGGCAAAATACCATACCCAACACACTAGTAATAGGAGACTCTATAGTAAGGCACACAGATGTTCCACTCACCAGGCTGAACAAGGAGAAGGTTACTGTCAGCTGCCTGTCGGGTGCTAGGATCCGCCACATAACACAGGGACTTAGGTCACTCCAGAACAAGTACAAATATGACGCTGTCATTGTACATGTTGCTGTGAATGATCTAAGACATACCTCCCTGGACTACATGAAAAGAGACATTGAGGAGCTCTCTGATCATGTAGCCCAAGCTGGTATGACCCTGACCTTGAGTAGCATACTACCTTCACCTAAAATGATAACACAATACAAAGACAAAATGATCAATTTCAACAATTGGCTAAGCTTCTTGTGTTATTCTAAGGGCATCCAGTGTCTGTCTGCCTGGGATGACATGATAGACAAGCCTCGCTGTTTCACCAGAGATGGTTTGCACCTGTCACCCCTAGGCTTTTGAATACTGGCCAAGGCTCTTGCCGTCCTCATAGTGCCTTTTTTAGGCAAGGCTCAAAGGACAAACCAAACGCCATAACCAGCACAGATAACCAAAAACTAAGGGTAATGCTACTCAACGCCAGAAGTCTCAACCTCAAAATGCATACACTCGAGGCACTCCTCAGTATGGAGAAAATCGATGTTTGTGCAGTGACGGAAACCTGGGTCAAGGCTCCAGAGAGTACCCCAGCACTACCAGGTTACAATTCATATCATACCTTCCAGCCTCAGTTACCGGATCACAGTAAAAAGGGTGGAGGTGTATCCATATTCATCAAGGATACCCACATCTCCAGGTTAGTGGCACAGCATGATGCCCCAGACATCATCCATGCGCAACTATCAGAAGGCAAAACCACATTTCAAGTCGTAGCCTGTTATAGATCGCCCACCATGTCCCAAGGTACTCACTCAGCATTCCTTGAGGTATTGGAAAATATAAAGGTCCTACCCAATACCATAATTTTGGGTGATTTCAACTACCCTGGTATAGACTGGGTGAACTACCAAAGTTCTAACTCCTATGCCCAGTGGTTCATAGAATTTATAAATTCAAATGCCCTTGAACAACTGGTATGTTCTCCCACTAGAGGGGACAACATATTGGATTTAGTCATCACAAATATGGGCGCCCATTGTACCACACCTGTTATCACTCCCTCTCTGGTCAGATCAGACCACAAACTGATAACCCTAGACATCCTCACCCCTCTACCCCCTCAGTCAAAGAAACCATCATAAAAAACCTTTCCAAAGCAAACTTCAAACTGCTTGCATCAGACGTGGAAAGCTTCACTATTCCCTTGCAGAAGGATAATGATATCCAGGATGCAGAATCCTACACCAAGGCACTTTGTATACATCTTCAGGACAGCATGGACCATGCTATCCCAAACAAAACCAAAACTCCTTCCTCAAGCAAGAAGAAACCAGTCTGGTGGACCCCGGCCATAAGCAAACTATACAATAAAAGGAGGAGACTTATACAAAAAAGGCCAAATCTCAAGCAGAAAAATCTTCCCTGATCAGCATTAGTAAGAAACTGAGGGCCCTCATCAAGTCAACCAAAGCCAATTTTGAAAAGAAAGTGGCCAAGGATGCCAAGGATAACCATAAGGCCTTCTATGGTTACATCAAAAACCTAAATGGCAATGCTGAGGTCTGTTCTGAGCTAGTACAAAATGGAACAAAATACACTGACCCCACTGACATTGCCAACATCTTGGCTGACAGGTTCAGTGCAAATTTCACCCCCCCCCCTCACCACCTACAGGGCCTATAACTATTCCAGGGGATTGTGTAACTCCAATTATTACTGATACATTGGTTAATAAGGCTCTATCTAAAGCTAAAAACACTGCCTCCATGGGACCAGATGGTGTCCCGGGCTGTGTCATACGTGAGCTCCAAAATGAATTAATCCCGCATCTGAATACCCTGTTTATTTTCAGCCTCTCGCCAGGATATGTGCCCATAGAATGGCGCACAGCAATGGTGGTTCCACTGCACAAGGGTGGGCCCACAACCGACCCTGAGAACTACTGACCAATAAGCCTGACCAGTCTGATCTGTAAGGTAATGGAGTGAATCATTATGGAACTCATAAATGGAGAGATTGGGAACCTCCAAACACTTGACCCCACACAGTTTGGCTTTGTTAAGGGCAGATCATGCCTCCTGAGCTTGGTGGACTTCTTTGAGATAGTTACTCAGGCTATAGATAAAGGAAAGGAGGTACACACGGCTTACCTTGACCTTGCTAAAGCATTTGACATTATTCCCCATTCGGGTATTATTGATAAACTCACCAGCCTGGGCATAAACCCTTACGTCACAAGATGGATCACAAACTGGCTCTCAGACAGATCCCACAAAGTAAGAGTAGCGGGATCTATGTCCGAATCCAGACCAGTAACAAGCGGTGTGCCTCAGGGCTCTGTCCTGGGGCCCCTCCTGTTTGGCATATACTTCTCAGAAGTACAGGCAAGCACTGAAAGGCTGTGGATGACCAAGTTTGCGGACGACTGCAAACTGGGTGCTATAATAGAGTCTCAAGCCAACATGGATATCCTCCAGAAGGGCCTTAATGAGACTGATGCATGGTGTCAAAGCCATGGTCTCAAGCTAAATGTTAAAAAATGTGTAGTAAACCCCTTTGGAAAAAAAAGAGTACCCGTGAACTACCACGTAGGAGGTAACCCCCTGAAATCTATAGAAGTAATAAGGGATCTAGGGACCCAAGTAGATAGTCAGCTTTCCTTTGATAACCATGTTGCCAAGGTAGTTATAAAATCCTTCTATGTGACCCATCTGATCACGAAAGGGTTCGCATCAAGATCTAAGGATGCAGTGGTGCCCCTCTACTCCTCCCTCATCACACCCATTATTGAGTACAATGCACCAATTGGAATGTACCTGGCTAGGCATCTCCAGCAGCTGGAGAGACCACAGAGATACCTCACTAAGAGGATTACTGGTCTCAAACAGTTGCCCTGTGTAGCACGATTGAAAAAACTAAGGCTTTTCTCTGTTGCATACCACCTTCTCAGAGGCGATCTCTGTCTAACATACAGAGCAATGTCCAACCCTGAACTGTTGAACATGATCCATCTTAGCAAAACCAAATCTACTTGAGCTACACGCTCTAGGGATATAAACCTCAGCACAACAATGAATAGAACATGCTAGAGAGATAGATTCCCTTCGCAAAGACTTCCCTTGCTATGGAACAAGGTCCTGATCTACATAATACAGAGCCCCTCACTATCACTCTTCAAGAGGAACCTTGACGAGTGGATGGGTAACAGAAAGTTCACACCAGGGATCATACCAACAACTCTACTAGATAGGGGCCAAGGGTACTAGCTGCTAGATCAAGGGCCTAGGTAACTAACCAAAGGGGCAGTGAATACCACACAACGTGGCTGGGCTAATATATGCCTTTGGACAGATAGCCCAGTACCTACTTATGAACCTATGAACCTATAAACCTATGAAGTTTGTGCATGATTCATTTCATGTTAACATGACTGCCCTGAAGGTGGTGGGTTCTGAAATTCATGTGTCTATCATGATTTCATTACTTCCACCTTCAGCTATTTGCCACACTAATATACATGTCCTGAGGTACAGAGCACACATTATGATGGCTTACATCTTGTCATTCTGTGCAGATCTGCACAGTTGACAGGTATGGCCCACTGTCCACAGGGTCAGATGCTATGGCCATAGCGGTTGTTCAGCAGGACATCATTACAGCAACAAGTCTTGATGGCACATTTATATCTTTCCACATCATCTAGCCCACTATTACAGACCAAGTACTACATTCAGTTACATGCATAAATGTTTCACATACCTGTTTTAGTATTTACTATGTACACTTGTATATGTCCCTTGTTTTATTTTATTTTGTTTTGGTTTGGTTTGTAGTATCTCTCTCTCTCTCACTCTCTCTCCACTACAGGGATTGAGCTGGTGTGAATAGGATGCACCATGGATTTTGTAGGTGATGCTCATGATCAGGTGATGGCCTCTACACCAGTCGGTGTTCACCACTTGCTTACTGCATGCAGCCAGCTGTGTAGTACTTCCAAATACCAATGTCATGGCAACCCACTACTAAAAATGACTACATCATGTGGGCATTGTCCCTTTATCTTTCCTGTATGGAAGACATCCTTCCTGTGTGTGGGCAGCAGTATTACAGACAGCAGGTAGCAATACCTCTTACAACAAGACTTGCAGACACAGGCCAACTATATGTTTGTATAAGGTTCCAGACCTATGGACAGGGTACATATTGCTGTTATATGCATTGAATACTGCTAGTTTTACAGGGTGTGTGTGTGTGTGTGTGTGTGTGTGTGTGTGTGTGTGTGTGTGTGTGTGTGTGTGTGTGTGTGTGTGTGTGTGTACATGCTAGTTTTGCATGGAATGCAGTCTGTCTGCATAGCTCTCAACTGTGGACTATCTACATGATGGCCAGAGGACTGGCTCTTATGTTTTGTCTGTTCACCACACAGGTCTTGTCTCTGACATCAGTGGCATTCTCTCTGTTGAGTGCTATCAGTACATGGCAACATCCATTTGTCTTTCTGACTTCATATTCCTTAGTAAGGCTATGTTGCAAGCAGTCCTGTAACACCAGCAACTTTCACAATGTTTAACAGCAATATTGCAAATATAGCCCTGTGTTCCAGCCTCTGTCCTCCACCTATATACCAGGCTTTGTCCAGATGTCATGCATTAAGAGGTTAAGTAGTAGCCTATCATTATTTAATGCTGGCAGTCCTGCTATCATTCCAGTGATGTTGTGGGCTCCCACACAAATTGTGGGGTAAGTTCCACATATATAAGGGCTACAGCTGGACAAAATGTGTGAACTTGTATAGTCCAGATGTCAGTGTATGTAAAACACTGTTATATGCCCTTGTAAGACATTATATATATATATATATATATGTATATATATATATATATATATATATATATATATATATATATACATACATAAATACATACATAAATCTACATATATAAATACATTTTCCCTGCTGTTGAATGATTGTGCTGCATGATATCTTTGAGAAAACATCAACTTTGTTTATATCTCAAATGGCTTAGTGATAAATCATTTTGGCTGTAGTGTGCAGGGTTCTGGGTTTGAGACTTGCAAGGGCTGATTATTTTGTTGCTGGGCAGAACAGGGGTTGTTGGAGGCAGAGTGATTAAGACACTTTTGAGCAGTTGTAACCAGGTTTGCGTGGAGCTAAGCAACACTTACGTGAACTCAGTTTCATTTATGCCCACTTATGGCCACTTATGACCGCTTAAACCAAGCTATTTTCAAATAAAGAAAAGAAAAAAAGGGAGATAGGAAAGTGGTGAAATTGGGGCAAGCAGGGGGAAAAACAAGAAGAGAAACAGGTAGGAATGTGCAGGATGGTTGTAGGAAAGGACCATAGCTCTGCATTTCTTTGTCAGCAACAGCTGCTTTCAATGTGGGCAATTTAGAATTTGGAGCCTCACACCATACAGGGAGGTGGGTGGGCATCATACAATATGGATGATTGGTAGGGTTAGATTGTGTGATGGATACATGTCTCTGGGCGAAATGCAGAGCTATGTATGGGACGTGATTTTTTTTGGGACAGATGCCCTTTTTTAAGGTGAGAGTGGGATGTTAAGGAAGGATTCTAGGTAAGTGTGGTGAGAAAGGTTTGGTAGGAGAGGTTGCATTTGCAGACAGACAAGATAGACAAGACAGCAGACAGGGGTGATGTATCACACATGGGCGTAAACACATTGACGGGGTGGGTGGTTGGGAATTGGAGGCTCATGAGTCCTCCAGATGGTAATAGTGGCACTGATGTCCCCACCTGATGGCAGTCACCACTACTCCTTCACAGCCCCAAAAATGGCTGTGCTGGAGGGGCCACCTGCCCCACTAGCTGCACCAGCCTGCCCTCCTCCTGGTGCAGGCTGTCATCCAGCTCCATCTGGAGGGCACTGTGCACCATGCCACAGACCTCGTCCCATGTGACAACATCCTCACCATGCCCACTTGCTGGGGGAGGTGTGCCCCATCCCCTGCAGTGGTTCCACCCGAGAGTGGTGCAGGAACAACAGATGATAGAGGTCTGTGTTGGGTCCCAGACATGCTGGGTCCCAATGCCTCTGCCAGGTGGAGTGGGAGAGGCAGATTTGCTGGGATCTGCCTTCCCATATGTGCTATGGTGTGGAAATTAACAATGACTATTGGTTAGTCATGCACAACACATTACAACATTAGTCAAAATAGCATGCATGGATATTCCCATTTACCCAAAACAGTGCAAATATAACAGTGCCATAGCAAACAGAATACATGCATATTTGGAATGGCGTTCAGAGTTGCAACAGCATGCCAGTTAGTGGTGTGTTAAGCAGGCAATAACAATGATTATTCAACAGGGAATATTAGTATGTACACAGTTTAAACAATGATAAACTAAATGGAACAATGGTCCCAACATTAGTGGTTTGTTTAGGAACATACCCATGTTGGTTTCAGTGTGATGAATGGATCAATTGAGTGGTGGGGGAAGGGAACAGATTCAATTGACAACTGCTATCAAGTATATTTGTCAGTGCACTACTATTCACTGCTCTACATTCTGACCACACTTACACTTTACCTAGGACATGGGGCTGCCACAGTACACCAGCAGCTGTACATATCAACAGAGCAATTGTACTCTTATTTTAGTTAAACATATCATACCTGTTTCTATACCAATTTCTTTACCTGTGGGCCCTGTACAGATGAACTGTAGGCACATTACATTGCTATTTCTACACATATTCCAGATTCACATAGTTGCAGGTCCTGGAGTGTGTGTTGTGCCTTTGACATACATCTACTGTGACATTCTCTGTGTGCGGGTTTCTTGGCAACTGGGGAAACTATCCATGATAGTGAGACACTTGAGTGGCTTGTCTGGGCCAGACTGCAGAGTGTGGATATCTAGCATGCATCCACTTGTAGGACTGGGGCTGATCAACACAGCAGTTGTACACCTTTCATAGTTATACACATCATACTAGTATTTCTATTCAGATTTCTTTACCTGTGTGCCATGTGTGGAACATATATGTGTTGCAATACATTACTTTTTCTATTCAGATTGCAGTTTACAACTGTAGAACCAGACTGACATGTTAGTGGCGGTCCCTGGATTTGAACCATGGTGTGTGTGCAAAATTGAACTACAGGCCTAGTCCTTATCAGACTGAGCTACTGGGGATGTGTTGTGGGTTGCTTGTGGTATTTCTATCTAGTACATATTTTTGTGCACAGTACTTTTCTTATCACATGTTGCATTATTTGTTTCCCATTTTCAGTACAAATTATGCATACACAACAGGCATTGGTGTCACTGTTTGAGAAACATGCACATTAGCTAGATTGCACATTTGACTGTTGTACAACTACATACTGCAATTTAGATTCCTGAGTACACAGTGTAGGTTTTAAGTCTGCACATGTTAGCCTTATACATTTTGCAGTACATTCACAGCTACATACTGCTGAAATTGAAAGGTTAAAACAGGACAATGCTGGCAGGCACACAAGTAAAACACATTCAGATGGAAATATGTAGTGTTGCTTTTTTCTGTTATTTGACATGCCCATTCTAAAGTATGCAGACAAGCAGTGCTAAATCAGTTCAGCTCAGTTAATGTATTCTGCAGGACATACACATTTCTATTTTTCAGGTAAAAGTGAGATGACACACACCAGGTTTTGGAATCACCTTTATTAGTTTTGGTATACATATCTGTGTACAACTCAGAAATCCACAATTACTATTCCTGCATGATCTGCACAGGGGAATGCTTTTCATTTCTAAGTGTTAAAGTAGCACTTGGCAGGTTCACTCAGACACACTCACTCATATTCTAATATTCATCTCCTGCATATTGTACCTTGTTTGCTACTGACTTCTGTATTACACAGCAGTTGGAAATTCTCCATTGTAATGCTGGCAGCCTGACACAGGCATTTATTCCTGACTCTTACAGCACAATTATATATACAGGCAGTACTACCATTACTATATTTTTGATTTCTTACTGCTAATATCAGAAGGTATTCTGTACTCACCATAATGTTGAAGCAGCCAGGCCAGTTGCTGAACATGAGCCTCGACATTTTGGGACCTCTCCACAGCAGCTATATGGGGAGACATGACATATTAATCACACCTGCACAGTCACAAGTTGAACTTTTTCCATACTTAGATAGAGATACATAAGACTTCATACTTACAGACATGTGGGACATCCTGCACTTGAGATTCTTGGATCCACTGGTCCAAGAGTGCAACCCTTCTCCGCTTCAGGTCATTATGCTGGTGACGTACCTGATCACCAGTCTGAGTTATGCCAGTGGTACTGGTGAGATCATGTGCAAGCTGATCCCAGGCCTCTGCTTTGTACTGGGAGCCCTGGTACTGGCCCTGCCACAGCCTAGTATCATGTTTTTTTACTAGGAGCCCAACCATGACCCTGGACTCCTAGATGCCCCAACATTGCACTTGGAAGCGAACACCTTCACCTACACCAGACATTTTGGTCCTGCTGTGAGCAATCCCAAATGGTTATGGCTGTATTCCCACTTGTGCGGTTTAAATAGGGCAGTTTTTCCACACTTTGTCTTGATTGGCCGGTTTTAAAATGCTGAACTATGTTTAGCTCCACGCAAATCCGCATAACAATGCTTAAACCAGATAAGCACAACTGAAAGCCAGTAAGCAATACTTACACTAGCAAAGCATTGCTTAAATCTATTTTTTCATTACATTTATAAAGTATTTTTTACATTTATATTATACATATTCCCACCCCAACTGTGCTATACGTGAGCCATATATTGGCATCTATCATTCAAATTCCTTAAAAGTATATTAAATAAATTAGCAGAGGTGGAATTCGAACCAAGCATGTTCTACATGCTAAACCATGGCAGTACTACTATGCTACAGCAGCTTGATGATGATCTTTATCACAGTAGCACTTGTCTATCATTTTCACGATTTCAGCCAGACTAAGCATAGTGGCGCGCCGTGCAAACAACCTGCGTACAGTTTAAATTTGGGATTTATTTAATGGAAAAAAAACATTTTTTGTATTTTTATTGCTTTTCTCTTGCCCTACCGCTTTCATATATGTAGGGCAAGAGTGCATACATTTGGGGGTGTGCACTTGAAGGCTTCTGCCTTCTAGGTGTGTTTGTGTTTTCTTTTCTTTTTATTACAGTGTCCGCAGACACTAAAATGTTAGCTGCTTACGTTTCAGTATCTATGGACACTGCTTTAGTACATAATATTAGAGCCAGGCTCTAATATTATGTACATTGACACTCGTCTGTGTCACAAAGTGCCTTTTGGCACTTTCTGAGTGAAGGGGGCGTGTTACATGTGCAGGCACTGCTGACATACACACCCTGTGCTCATTCATTGTTCGTGTCCATTTAGATTAAACAGCAGCATGCCTTCATGCATATGCAAGGTGCGCTGCTATTCTAAACAGAATTGAACCACTCCATGCAAGAATAGTCTTATTCTTGCATGGAGCATCATGAATCCTAGGAAATGTCTGTATACTTTAATTATATTTGAACCAGGATGGAGGCACTCCCTTGTTGTTGCATCTCCACCCTGCATGCATCATTGAGTGGAAGAATACTAGACTTGTTCCTATTAATACATAAGTCTGAGATCTCTCCAAACTTCTCAAACAATTCTATAAGTCTGGGTAGGTACTTTAAGAGTTCTGATAGCCAGACAACTCTGTCATCTACTAATCAAAAGGACAAAGTCTTACAGGAGGGATTTTCTTGGATCCCTCATGATAAATGTTTTTTGTGGATATATGCAGCTAAGGTTTCAATCGGAAGAATGAACAACAAAGGGAAAAAGGACACCCTTGCCTAGTACTACTAAGTAGCAGAAACAGGGTCAAAAGAACTGCATTTGCCAACTACTTGTGGTCATGCACAAGCTTACATCCTTCAACAAAATTGCCTTGAATACCAAATGTACCAAAAGCCACCAAAAAAATCCCAGGTAAGACACTCAAATGCATTGTCCAGATTTACAAAAAAATGGTCTTAAGGGTGTACTTAATTTCATTGTACTCAATTACAACAGATTAAACCATCAGCACAAGAGGTCAATCCCCTTGTCCCTCTTGCTGCAAGCAGCAAAACAAATGAGGCAGCAAGATCTCCAACTTTCTAGCTAGAATTTGGCATATAGTTTAGTTTCTAGTTGAGTAAAGATATCAGGCAAAGGTTCTATGGAGACAAGATTGGCCCACAGACTTTGGGAAGAATTACCATGACCATTTTCCTATATTCTGGGAAACAGGCACTACCCTCTGCTATATGATACAAATATAATTATAGTGGGGTAAGTAAATCACAGAAACATTTAATCAAACTCTATGGGAGAGGATGTCATTCCTTTGAAGGCAATTTCAGCAAATGCAAAGAAATCAAAGCAAGTTTGCCAAAACTGCCTTTGATGAAAGTAGATATTGCCTTTTTCTCCTTAGTAGTGTGACCTCAGTGTTGGTATATATAAATTGGATGTTCACTCACATGTGGGATGCAGGAGGGCTTATCCTCCTGCAAAAAAAATAGTTTCAGTGTTCACTGAATGTGGTTTCAGTGAACTGGTTTTGGTTTATTTGCATTAATCAAAATCATCTTTGATGGATTGATATGAATCCATTCAATGGGGAGCCCACTGGGTCCGAAGACCTATCCAATCACCAGATCACTTGTACAATCAACAATCACCTTACAATGCATGGGTATTTAAAAGAGGCCAACTCTCTTTCTGTCGTTTGAGAGAGTTTAAGCAACCCTAGGAACTGTCAAAAAGTGTCACTATCTCTTTGCCCTTGGGTTTTGTATATGTTCACAAAGAATTCTTTAACTACCTCATTAATCTTATAAAAGCCCCTAAGAATGCTTTTCCTCTAAATGCTAATAGCTATCATGGTTGTTTCCGTTTTCCTTTCTAAAAGTCTTTGTGCTAGCAGCTTGGGGGATGTTATACCCCTCACCCACTGACTCATCTCTCCCACTTATCCTGCAAATACCCATACTGCAAAACATTACATTTTTATAGTACCTTACCTATGCACTTATCCCCTTCTTATTATGTGTAGATGATTTATATGTTCCCTCTAATTTGGCGATCTTGGCTTTCAGACTCTGCAGGGTTTTACCCAAGTCTAGCCTCTTTGAGTGAAGAGATTTCTCTCCCACTTATCCTGCAAATACCCATACTGCAAAACATTACATTTTTATAGTACCTTACCTATGCACTTATCCCCTTCTTATTATGTGTAGATGATTTATATGTTCCTCTAATTTGGGCGATCTTGGCTTTCAGACTCTGCAGGGTTTTACCCAAGTCTAGCCTCTTTGAGTGAAGAGATTTCTCTCCCACTTATCCTGCAAATACCCATACTGCAAAACATTACATTTTTATAGTACCTTACCTATGCACTTATCCCTTCTTATTATGTGTAGATGATTTATATGTTCATCTTGGCTTTCAGACTCTGCAGGGTTTTACCCAAGTCTAGCCTCTTTGAGTGAAGAGATTTCTCTCCCACTTATCCTGCAAATACCCATACTGCAAAACATTACATTTTTATAGTACCTTACCTATGCACTTATCCCCTTCTTATTATGTGTAGATGATTTATATGTTCCCTCTAATTTGGCGATCTTGGCTTTCAGACTCTGCAGGGTTTTACCCAAGTCTAGCCTCTTTGGGTGAAGAGATTTCTCTCCCACTTATCCTGCAAATACCCATACTGCAAAACATTACATTTTTATAGTACCTTACCTATGCACTTATCCCCTTCTTATTATGTGTAGATGATTTATATGTTCCCTCTAATTTGGCGATCTTGGCTTTCAGACTCTGCAGGGTTTTACCCAAGTCTAGCCTCTTTGAGTGAAGAGATTTCGCCTTCCCCATCACTATGCTCTTGAAATGCTACCATGGCAGGAATATGTCTTGTTCAAGTACCCTCAAGCTGATTTCAAAACTCTATTATTGTTTCTGAAGCTTTCCTTTTGTTCTATCCTGCTTCAATAAGGAGGCAGCAGTTAGCATTGTCACCTCTCAGCAAGAGGTTCTTCAGTTCGATTCTCAGCTGCGGTGCCTTCTGTACAGAGTCTGCATATCCTCCCTGTGTTCATCTGGTCTTCTTCTGGGTGCTTCGACTTCCTCCCACATTCCAAAGACATGCATCTGGAGTATTTCTCCCCAGGGCTCTGCTGAAAATGGGCTCTGTCTGGGTCAGACTTTCCTGGTAAACAAATGTTAACTAAATAAATAAAGAAAGTCTAATCTCCATGGGGGTCACAGAATCTAGCTTTGCAAGTCAGTGTTCTTACCTTTAACATAATTATGGTCTGTAAGATACATAACACCATATTCAGCTACATTAACCCTTGATAGAAGGTATGAATAAACCAAAAGGTAATCAGTTCTGCTGGCTGCACAAAAATGGGCAAGGAACTTATAAACTCTCTCCATAGGAGGGAAAGGCCTCCAAGTATCTCCCACGGACAGGTCTTTAATCAAATACTGAACCTCCCTTGTGGCTTTAATCATCACCATCACTCCTGTTTTCCATTTTCTGCATGGGGTCAGGGTGTCATGTAAACTTTCACCACTTATATCTGTTCAGTGCTACTTTCCTACCTTTTTTGACAGTAATGCCCGACTGCTACAGGTCTTCTCTTATGCAATCCATCCACCTTTTTGCTGGATGGCCTTGTTTTCATTTGCCTTCCTTCTGTCTGTTCTAAATCTTCACCAGATTATCTCCTGTTTTTTTGCACATGTACCTGAACCACCGTAATCTTTTTTCTTTGACCTTTTCTGCAACTGGAGCTACTTTGGCTTCTGCTCTTATGTTCTTATTTCTTCATCTGTCCCACAGTGTGCATCCTACCACCAGTCTCAGACACTTCATCTACATCACCTCTAGTTTATTGCCCAGGTTTCTGTACCATACAGTAGTACTGGTAACATGACTGTTTTGTACACCTTACTTTTCAGTTTTTTTGGCATTCTTCTATAATACACAAAAACTGATGCTCTGTATGAGTTGGATGTATTTCTCTCCTTCTAGCTTAAATCTTCTTATTCAGACTTTACTTCTCCTCAACCATCCATCCCAGATATTTGAAGGTGTTAACCTCTTCCATTATCGTCCCTTCTATCTCAATTCTCAACTTCTTCTGATTTCCTCCATTTTCTACCATTACCACTGTCTTATCTGTACTTGGTTTCATCCCATGTTCCTTCAGTTTTGCATTCTGTTCCCTATTCTTTGCTGACGGTCTTTCTCAGAGTCTACCTGTAATGTCACACCATCTGCATATAAATTTTTTGTCGATTTGTCCCCTTTAACCTGTTTGCTAATGTAGTCCATTACCAGTATGAACAGCAGTGGGCTCAAAGCTGAACCCTGATGCACATCCACTCCCACTGGGAACTCCTATGAGAGACCGATCACTGTTTATACTAGAGTCACTGGGTCTTTGTACATAGTCTGCATTAATTCTACCATTGTTTCTGGGAGTTTGAACCACCGTAGCACTGCCCATCTCACCCTTTGATGAGACCTTGTCATATTCTTTCTCCAAGTCTAGGATTGCCCAGTTAGACTCTTTCCTCATCTCCAGCTTCTTCTCAACTATCTGTCTCACTGCAAACATCAGGACAGTTGTGCTGAATCCTGATCTGAATCTGATCTGCTCATACCTCTCAACCTCTTAGAGCAAGAAATCTGGACAAGGCTATTAATAAAAGTGGGACAAAGGCCCAAAAATAGGGACACTTTTTAAATATTTTTCTTACAAATGTAGAAAGCTGATAGAATAATGGGATTTGCATTAGCATGAATTTTCTGAAGGGTATGAAGTCTGAAACTCAAATGTCTGTCAATAATTTCTAACATCATCTCTCCTTCTTTCATCTTAGGTTGTGTTTGGGGCAGTACAACTTGTCTGGGTGTTCTTAAACATAATTTGCCACTAATTTGCCAGACAACCACAATTTTATGAAAAATGGACCACAAATATGAGGCGAAAATCTGTACAGTTGAGAAATATGGATCTGCTCATGTCCTATCTTAGTTTCTACTACTCTGCTTATTCATTTAAAAAAACACTCTCTCCAGAACTTTCATGCAATGTGGCAGGAGTTTGATATCTCTCCACTGGCCACAGTTGTGAATCTTCCTGTTGTTTTTGAGCACTGCCACTAGTGTAGTTATTCTTTAGTCATCTAGGATATACAGTACCTTTCTTTCCGTATTGCTATGAGTACTGTCCGGAGCCATTTCTCCCTTAACTGACCCACCATTTTTATTATATCAGCTGTGGCCTCATCTGACCCTGCTGTTTTCCCTGTTTTCATTTTCTTATTGCTGTTCTTGCTTCTTCTAGCATGGGCATCTCTCCTTCTTTCATCTTAGGTTGTGTTCGGGGCAGTAAAACTTCACTGGTGTTCTTAATTCCGAAGATGCTGTAAATAATCCTTCCGTCTGCCTTAATGTTCTGTAGACTGGTTAACAGACTGTTTCTGGCATCCCTTATTAAGGATGTCTGACTAATTTCTTTATCTTTGTGTCTTTGCCTTGCAACCTGATAAAGTTTCTTTGTGCCATCTACTGAGACACATTCTGGAAGTTGTTGGAGTGCCTCTGATGCCCTGTTCTTTGCTATTCTAACTCCTCTCTCAGCCTTGTTAGCCAACCAGTATTCCTTCCTAGTCTGATTCATCTTATCTATCTCACACTTTTTCTTACACTTCTTTCTTTTGATGATTTCCTTGCATTTTGCATTCCACCACCAGATTTCCTTATGTACCTTATTTCCACACCTGGATTGGCAGCATATATATTCTGTAGTCCTCATACATGCTGTTTTGAGGACCTGCCATTCTTCTTCAACTCCGTCTATTTCCTCTTCTTCTTCAGGCATATCAGCCCTTAATAATGCCTCGAACTCTTGCACATTCTCTCCAGTCAACTTCCCGGTCTTCAGCTTGATCTCTGTTGACCTTACAACCTTTTCAGATCATGGCTTCCAGGTGATTGTGCTAACCAGTGGTTTATGCTATGGGTCATCTCTTTCAATGGGGATGACTTTGAAATCCCTTCTACTCTAATGCTTTTTCTTAGTAGGTGGAAGTCTACCTGAACTGCATGCTGGTCACTCTTGTATGTGATCTTGTCACTATTTCTCTTTCTGAATCATGTGTTGACCACCAAAAAGCTATTTGTCTAACAGAAATCTAGAATGGTCTCTCCTTCTTTATTCCTTTTGCCCCACAAACATGAACCCAGGCAGTCTTTATATCCTGCTCTGTCCCAATATGTGCATTCAGATCACCCCCTAGTGACATCAATACATGTTTCCCTGCTTTATCTAGTTGGTCCTGCAACTACTGTCTAAATGCACTGTTTTCCTCACTAACACAACCCTGCTGTGGGGCATAAGTCGAGATTAAGAATACTACTCTATCATTACAGTGGAGACTAATTGTTCTTGAGCCTCCACTAGTTCTGCTGACATTGCTGAGTGTCTTCTGAAGCTTCTCCCTCACCACAATTCCCACACTATTTCTAGTCTGTCCTCCTCTTGAGTAATTGTAGACTCTGGACCCCAAGTGGCTTTGCTGCCCTTCCACCTCGTGGATACAAAGGATGTCCAGCTTCTACCTTATCATGGCATTCACTTACAATCAGTAAACTTGCATTATGTTTAGCAATTTTTAGTCAATGTTTAGCAGGTTGATTCGATTTAAGTCCAGCTTTCTCTCAACAGAGCTATCCCTAAACTGGGAAACTGCACACCTCCTGGCCAGTCACTTTTTGGCCCAGAGCTGCTGGGCTTTAGGGCAGGCACATACTGGCCAACAGGACAAATATACCCTCCCAACATTACTATGGGTCCCTGGCATAGGTCAGGGTAGACCTGGTCCTCAACTCACTTATCACCTGCAAATATGCATGCCCATTTGGTGACGTTAGTCAACATGACCAAATCTCTTAGAACCATATTTTACACAGTCAAGTGGCTAGCCCTGCCAGATCATGCAGTCAGTTATTCATGCTCTCCTATCTTGAGGATACTGCGCACCACAGTAGAAGACCAAAGCAGCTAGTTTATGCAACTCGTCCCCCATAAGACAACATCTAGAGTCTGTAATGTTGCTCACAACTCCATTCGTGGAATGGTTTGAGATGGAAACACTCTGCATAATTTTTTGGGAGTTGAGTGGAACCCCTCAGAGTCACAGGGAGAACATACAAATTCCATACAGGCATTGGATCATGGTCAGGATCTAACCTTGTACCTTATGCATAAGAGGCGAAGACTATGACCATTATATCAACTGTTTCTTTGTGACCTTATGCTGGCAATATTTACTACCTGAACTCCTGTCAATCTTTGGAACTAATACTGCTTAAAAATCAGCTACAATAATAGTGATGTACTGTAGCCCCCCAACTCCAATACTGAGTGCTTAAAGGCTGTGAAAGGCCTCAGATTGTTGTCATTAAGGCCATAGTAATATTCCAGTATAATGGGCTAATTTTCCATTTGTAATTTAGCTACGAGCCATGCACCATGCAAGTCCTGATGACATGCTATGTACAGCCAGTTGTAAGGCCTTTCCACAAAAGAATAGCCACACCATGTTTGCCTTATTCAAACAATTAACCACCCCCAACACTTTCCATATTTTCAGAAAAGATTAATTGTGCTGAGTTTTAAACTTGGTCTCCTGAGCCAAAATTATATCTGCCCCAAGTGGTCCCATCTGCTTATACATGCTTTTTGTTTTAGTAAGGTGGAATCACCTCTGGCATTTCAAGATAAACAGGTAACTGAGCTTACTTTCACATATGGATCTGATCTACCCAGTGCCCTGTCTAATGGTAAATTTGAGCTAAAAGAGACAAGGGAACACACACACACAGCTAGTTAAATTTACATTGATCAATATAAAAAAAAATGAGAAAAACTAGAACCCTATAACTGTCATAACAAATGCACACGAATTAAGTAGAGTAATTGGAACAGCCAATTCTGGCCTTATGTGATGACACACTATTAGCCTGAATATCCCCTTGGGAGTAGGATGGCAGCAACAAGAGGAAAAAGTGGACAGCATTTAGGCCGTGCTGCTTCTTAACTACATGCAACATATAGTGAAAGTATAATCATTTTAAATCGAGTTGCTGGCTACTGAGACTTGTCTGCATATATCAACTGGACACAAGCTGATTTAAGTATATTTTCTGCATGTATTTAAGATTTGAGTGAGTAAATATTGTGTGTCTTGGATTCAGTAAATATTGTGTCTCTGAATCTCTGCAGTTAGCCATCTGAGCTCATTGAAAGTTGTTAGACTGATTGAAATTCCTTTGTTAGTGTTAATTAGCTTGGGGGTTTCTGCTAGCATTGAAATCTGTGTTGGTTACATTTCTAGTAATCATTTTAAATCGAGTTGCTGGCTACTGAGACTTGTCTGCATATATCAACTGGACACAAGCTGATTTAAGTATATTTTCTGCACTTATTTAAAATTTGAGTGAGTAAATATTGTGTGTCTTGGATTCAGTAAATACTGTGTCTCTGACTCTCTGCAGTTAGTGCTCCACCCCCCCTCCCCTGTTTCTTGTTGTGGTGTTAATCTTGGTGGCTTTGGAATTGCCCGCCCCTGCTGTAAATCTCTCTTTTTGCACGCTCCTCCTGGACGCATCTCATTCGCTCACTCAACTGAGTACAGTGAGATCATATTTTGATTTTGGATACTCTTACCAGTCCCATCTCCTCTGCGGTGTACAGAGAGAGCACTTGGGAAGGGCATTCCCCTATAGTATCTTAATCTGCTCTATTTCCTCCATCTCAAAAAAAAAAATTGCACTTCATCTGCCTTACTGTATTTGTGTTTCTTCCTACTTTATTACCTTATTTTGCTTTTGCCTCAAATACTCAATTAAATTTATTCTTCTGCCTTTATTACTGCTTGTTAGTAGCCTGATTAAATTGTAACTGTTATCCTAAGGCCCTTGGTTTAAGCAATTGGGCTTCAAACCAGTTGTTTTACATTAAGAAGGTTTGTGGTCTGCACTGTTGTGGCAGGACATGTAGCGTACATCCTTCTAAGTTGGGAACTGCTGATTGAAGGCTCAGTGTTTGTTATTCTAAAAGTGTATTAGTTCTAGGCAGTGTCTGTTATTCTAAAAGTGTATTAGTTCTAGGTTAAGGACTTGGGCTACAGGCCAGTTATTTTACCTTAAGAAGGTTTGTGGTCTGCACTCGTGTGGGAGGAGAGGCTAGATTCTGCCCTTCTGAGCTGGGAATGTCTGGTTAAAGGCTTATTGTACATGCTTACTTGAAGTGTTTCTTTCTCAAATCGGTACGCCTTGTTTGCTGTAGCATAGACTAGATTCAGGCCGGCTGGATCTAGCTTTGTTTGTATGACTTGTGCACTGACCCAGGCCGTCTTTTTTGGAGAAGGTTTCTCTGTACCCTAGTGGCAGGACTGTGCAGTTAGAACTTGTCTGATTGAAGACTGCTGGAACAGGGCTCAGTTCTAAGCTTTTTAACTGGTTAATTGGGTAAAGTGTTGTTTTGATTGTATCTGCTATATTTTCTGGAAATATATATATATATATATATATATATATATATATATATATATATATATATACTTGTTTCTCTCCTTTCTGAACTAGTATATTCCAGTTTTCATGTTATTGCTGAATCCAGGGTTGTGTTACAAGTTTCTGTGTTGCCATACCTTACTTGGATAGAAGGAAGTTTCTCTGTTCACCTGTGAGAGAGGGGAGCTTTGAGCAGGCTATCTGTCCCTGGAGGAGTGGTTTCAGCCCATAAGTTAGCAGTTTATTGGCCTTTTTGGGCTAATTTTGATTGTATCTGCTCTATTTTATGAAAAAAAAATTATATACTTGTTCCCCAACTTTCTGAACTAGTATAGTCCAGTTTTCAGGTTATTGCTGAATCCAGGGCTGTGTTACAAGTTTCTGTGCTGCCATTACCTTACTTGGATAGAAGGAAGTTTCTCTGTTCACCTGTGAGAGAGGGGAGCTTTGAGCAGCCTATCTGTCCCTGGAGGAGTGGTCTTAGCCCTGAAACTAGTAGCTTATTGGCCATTTTGGGTCAATTCCTATCTCTTTCAGTTTCCCTGCTTTAAAACCCGCATTTTTCACAGTTTGCGCCAGTATACAACTCTGCATAGCTCCTTGTGGTGTCCTGCAGAGTGATACAGGCAACAGAGAGACCCAAGAGAGACTTTTCCAGATTTAAGTATTTTTTTCTCTGTTTGCTCCGACTGCCTTTTTCTGCCTAAAAAGCAAATTTCTAACTGATCTGTGCTTTAAAAAGTTTAAATTGCATTTGCCTTCTACTTTTTACAGTTTTTGCACTTGTTTTATATCAATTTAAGTCATTTTTGTATTGTGTAACTGTTGTAGGCTACATACAAAAGTGCGCTAGCCTGTTTATAGCATTTACAGTGTTTTCTGTGTGCTTTTCTGCTGTTTCCTGGAAAAAAAAATTATCTTTTCCCGCCTTTGCTGAACTAGATTAGTCCAGATTTCAGGTTTTGCTGGATTCCGGACTGTGGTATAGTTTCCTGTGTTGCCCATATCCTTACTTGGATAGGAGGAAGCTTCTCTGTTCACCAGTGAGAGTGGGGAGCTTTGAGCAGCCTATCTGTCCCTGGAGGAGTGGTCTCAGCCCTGAAACTAGTAGCTTATTGGCCGCTCTGGGTCAGTTCCTATCTCTTTCAGTTTCCCTGCTTTAGAACCCGCATTTGTGCGGTTTTGCATGATTTTGCGCATAGCACAGCATCGGGCAGCGCTGCTTAAACAGGTTTAAACTATTCCCAGCTCCACAAAGTCTGCTCTTCACTTTTTCCCTTAGAACTGTTCTAAATCTCAAAGTAAGCACTCTATTTTCATTCTAAAGCCCTGCAGTTGTTCGTATAAGTAATCTTATAAGTAAGCACTAATAAACTAAAGAACTACACCCTCTTATACTCCCTTTAAGTACTTGGCTCCCTATTGGTCCTTTTTGATCAGTCAAAAAGTAGTTCATTATACTATTCTGGCATGTCCAAAAGTCAGTTTCGGGTTTACTCTCCAGTCCAGCTGGTGAATCTGGGAATCTTGAGGCAATGTTACAACTGCCTTATGTACACAGACCACCCTCTCCTCCTCCCAACAAGCTCAAATATATGTGAGAGATGCAACTATATAGTCAAACTGGAGGCTAATCTCTCTCAATCCAATACTGGTGCAGTCAGTCAGGAGGAGAAGGTAACCACACACACCACAAATCCAGTCTCACATAGACCTATCGCAACAGAAAACCAAACACATAAACACACAAAAACATACTCGTAGGCTCTAAATAAAAATCTGCCCAAGCAGCAGTGACCTCCAAAGCAGACATCCACGCAATTGCTACCCCACAACAATACCCACGTATCACATAGTTCACAAAGTCAGTGTGCCACACAGTCACAGCCCTTAAGGCTAAACAACACACCTAATACACTTGTAATAGGTGACTCTATTGTCAGACACACTGACGTCCCACTCACCAGGATGAACAAGGAGAAGGTCACTGTAAGCTGCCTGTCGGGTGCCAGGATCCGCCACATAACACAAGCATTCAGGTCACTTCAAAGCAAGTACAAATATGACTCCATCATTGTCCATGCTGGTGTGAATGACCTGAGACGTACCTCCCTGGACTACATGAAAAGAGACATAGAGGAGCTCTCTGATCATGTAGCCCAGGCCGGTATGACCCTGAACTTGAGTAGCATCTTACCCTCACCAAGAATGATGCCACAGTATAAAGACAAAATGATAAATTTTAATAACTGGCTAAAGTATTGGTGTCATTCAAAGGGGATCCAGCGTCTGTCAGCCTGGGATGACATGCTCGACAAGCCATGTTGCTTCTCTAGGGATGGCTTGCACCTGTCACCCCTGGGCTTTCGCATACTGGCTAAGGCTCTTGCCACCCCCATAGTGCCTTTTTTAGGCAAGGCTCAAAAGACAAACCCACCTCCATAGACAACACAAAGAAAAAGAAACTAAGGGTAATGCTGCTCAACGCCAGAAGTCTAAACCTCAAGATGCACGCACTCAAGGCTCTCCTCAGTATGGAGAATATCGATATCTGTGCAGTAACAGAAACCTGGTTCAAGGCTCCTGAGAGCACCCCAGCACTTCCAGGTTATACCTCATACCATGCTTTTCGGCCCCAAAACTCAGACCGAACCACAAAAGGAGGGGGAGTATCCATATTCATCAAAGATAACCACACCTCCAGGTTAGTGGCACTGCATGAAGTTTGATGACTGCAAACTGGGCGCCATAGTGGAAAGTACATCGGACACAGATATCCTTCAGAGGGGTCTCACGGAAACTGATAGCTGGTGCCAGAGCCATGGCCTGAAGTTAAATGCCAAAAAATGTATAGTCATACCCTTCGGGAAAAACAAGGTAACCCCAAGCTACCATATAGGTGGCAATCCACTAAGCACAGAAGAGGTTATCAGGGACCTGGGGACCCAGGTTGACAGTGGCCTTTCTTTTGACACTCACATTGCCAAAGTGGTTAGAAAGACCTTCTACATTGCCCACCTGATCATGAAGGGATTCACATCCAGATCAAGGGAGGTCATTGTTCCCCTGTGCTCTTCACTTATCAGACCAATGATCGAGTACAATGCCCCATTCGGGATGTATATCACCCGACACCTGCAGCAATTGGAGAGACCCCAAAAGTTCCTCACCAAAAGGATAAAGGGACTACAAAATCTGTCATATGCTGCCAGACTGAAGAAACTCCAGCTCTATTCAGTCGCATACCGTCTGCTCAGAGGTGACCTGTGCCTGACATACAAGGCCATGTCCAACCCGGAATTAATGGACATGCTCCACCTCAAAAAATCCAAATCTACCAGATCCACTAGAGCAAGTGACTTAAACCTTAGCATGGATATAAATAGGACATGCTGGAGGGATAGATTTGTCACCCAGAGGCTCCCTATGCTGTGGAATAAAATCCCGGTCCATGTGAGGCAGAGCACCTCGCTGGCTCTGTTCAAGAGAAATCTTGACCGGTGGATGGGAGATCGTAGGTTTACCCAGGGAATCATCTCTGTGTCACTGCTGGACAGAGGCACAACAAACTAATGGGCACAGTATTTTTTGACATAAGGGGTGGCGTAAGCCACAAAACTTTGGGCTAGGCTTATAAATGCCTTAGGGCAGATAGCCTAGTATAAACCTATGAACCTAAGCATTGGAGACCATCCATGTGCAACTAATAGTGGGCAAAACTGCCTTTCAGTTTGTAGCCTGCTACAGACCACCCTCCCAAACTCAGGAACCCCACTCGGCTTTCCTGAGAACACTGGAGAATATGAAGGTCTCTCCAAACACCAATATATTGGGTGACTTCAACTACTCAAACATAGACTGGGAGCACTACTCAAGCCCCTACACCCTCGCCCAACGGTTCCTAGAATTTATAAACTCAAATGCTATGGAACAACTGGTCACCACTCCCACAAGAGGGGAAAACATATTGGACCTGATCATCACCAACATGGGGACTCTATGTTCCATACCAGAGGTATACCCCTCATTGGTAAGATCTGACCATAAATTAATCTCACTGGACATTCATATCCCGTCCCCACCCCCAACCAAGGAAACCACGGTGAAGAACTTCTCAAAAGCAAACTTCACACTTCTCAAAACGAAGGTGGAATCCTTCAAAGCCCCTGGGCCAGTGGAAAATGCGGCCCAAACCGCAGAATCCTTTACAAACACTTTCTATGGACACCTACAGGAATGCATGGATTGTGCTATCCCAAATAAAACCAAGACTCATTCCTCCAAAGGCAGGAGACCTGTCTGGTGGACCCCAGCCATAAATAAGCTATACAACAGAAGGAGGAAGCTACTACATGAGCAAAATCCACTTAGCTTTTCCAAAATAACAAATACAAATTTCTTATAACAAAGACACGTGCTGGAATGTTTATAAAGAGCATTACTTGTACTTTTGCTCTTAATAGCATAAAGATGCTGATAAATTCCCATACGTAATATACATGAGTACATACCGATCAAACCTATTTTAAAGTTGAAAGCAGGTATTGTTTAATTTTATTACGAAATGATATGCATTTTCTTAGTATATAAACTAAGTCATTCAGTTTTATTATTGGCATTAACTTCTATATTTGTATATATGTTTTTTTAGCTTTTATATTCAAAATGCACTAGGATTTTATGAAGGTAACAAAATGTTTTGTAACTCTGTATCTTGCATTTTGGTGCCACCTTTCTTAGAAAGTGAGATGTCACATAAGATGCTATATAACATGCCTTGCACTTGGGCCCCACCCCATCAAGGAAGTGAGATTAATCCCTTAAGGAAGTGATGCTTTTATGGTATTTAAAGGATGTGAGGTAGTGTATCTGTTTGTCTGATGATGTTTCTATAGCATTGGAAACAAAAGTGCTTACATTTGTTTATTAAAATACCATTTTGTGGCTTTGGAGCAGCGTTTTTTTCTTCCTACAAGAGGATGACTATCATGCGAAGGATGAGGGCAGTGGGTTCATTCAAACTGGTGTGGATACTAACAGTTTGGTATGTCTTCAACATCCATACACAGGTGGTACAGAAGGTAAGTGTTGCCAGTACAGGGTCCACATGCAAGAAGGATTAGTAGGCCAGACATCACATGTACCACAGCAGGATTCTGCAGACATGGATGAAGATTCACCCAAGCACAAGGCAGTTTGGCATCATCAGACTTCTAGATCATGGGGTAGAGTCTCTGAAGAGAGGTCTTGGTCATACAGGGCTGTTTGGTTAATGTCAAGGGCTTTCTCTACATCTAACAGGCCTCATCATCATCATAGCAAATCAACATCAAGTTTACTGTTATTAGGAGACATTGCATGTGACAGATTTCAAATTTAATGCAGCTTTACTTGCAGCAATACATACCTCATCCAAGAACAACACCAGAAATTGCCAGAAGGAAGTACAATTAGTAACAAATTTTCTTTGTTGGAAGTCACATTTACACTTACCTGCATCCTGAAAAAAATCATCCCACCAAAAAAAAAAAAAAGGATGAGGACACTTGTCATATATGAAAAAACAATAATGACTGCAATAGTAATGAGGTTTCCATTATAGATTATTATCATAATGATACAACTCTTCAGCATATAATAATACAGGTCTCCTCATCTTCTGTCACTTTCTTAGTCTTCTCCCACCTTATTGGGATAGCTAGAACTCATGTAAATGATTACTTAAAAGTGTGCAAATGATGATGGTTATGTCTCATCTTGGGCAGTGAAAATGGGCTATGGTGAGGCCACTCACTCACTCACTCACTCACTCACTCACTCACTCACTCACTCACTCACTCACTCACTCACTCACTCACTCACTCACTCACTCACTCACTCACTCACTCACTCACTCAGAGACTTTCTCTGTCTGGGACAGGATGGAGTTAAAAGCACTCCTCTGCAGCTCCCTGTAGGTTATGGGCTGTTGGTATAAGCTAGGGCTCAAGTAGGTGTCCTGTGTCACCTGGAAAACGCCTGGAAAACATAACAGGTGTGGGACACATGGAGACAAGGTATAGGTAGTCATTATAGTCTTATTTAAGAAATAGCTATGAAGAATAAATTCATTTGGTGTGTACATACCAGCTAGATGACCATGAAGCATTCTACCATGTAGAAAATGGAGGGTGTAGTGAACTTTCATGTCGTATGTGGGAATCATGGGTACTACCAAAATGCTGGGGAAAAGCATTTGTGATACAGCCATATGCATCACATAATACCCGGCAGTTGCTGGAATGGTAACCCTTCCTATTGGGTACCTTTTCCTCCATGTGCCAGATGGGTACCAATAAACAAATGGAAGCATTCTATCACATTAAGCCCTTCAGAAAACTATGCCTTCTGTAGAAGGTGCACATGGTACTGACTTGGTCCTGTGGTGACAGTGGAGAAATAGACATGCTCATCCACAGGGATCAGGAGTATAAGAAGGACTTGATGCAGTATCCCTGAGGCAGAAGCCTGTGAGATACGCAGCAGGCCCCCTAATTTGTTTCTGAAAACTCCCAGTGGCAAGCATAGTGAAGACATTGTTGTGTACCTTTGATGTTTTCTTGTTTTATACATCTATTGAACAAGCTGAAGGGTTTGAGGTTATGACATTATATTTAAGTACGTTTGGATATTTGTTAAGGCAAGATATTTTTGTTGTATGCCAATTAACAGAGTTAGTTTTAAGTAATATTTTTTTTATGTTTGGTGAGGGGATTTACCAGAAATTGGAGGAGTAGCAATGGGAGCTCATGTAGCTCCAGTTTTTGCTAATTTAGTGATATGTTGGTGAGAACAAGAATTTTTGAAAACGTTGTCTTATTTTAAACATATAGGATTATATAAAAGATATATTCATGATTTGTTTTTTATTTGGGCTGGTAATAGAGATCAATTATATGATCTTTTCCCAAATTAATAATACTGTGCCCTGGCTTAAATTTACAAAAGGAAATATAGGATTTATGCACATTTTTTTGGATGTTGAAATCCAAATGGATGTTGAAGGAAAAAGATACATTAGTACTATTAACAAAAAAGGAATCTTTCACAAATAATTACTTACATTACGATAGTTTGTATCTAAAATTCATGAAGCTAAACATTTTTAAAGAGCAAATTATAAGAATAAGTAGAAGGTCCAGTAATGACAATATCTTTTACAAAAAGGCTAATATCTTAAAACAACTTTTTTTTAGAACATGGCTATCCATTAGAAGGGTTAACTAATATTTTGGATTATGTAAGAACACAAAGAGATAGTATGTTTCCACCTATCATTGACTGCTTTTTCCCCTAACAAACAAGAACAAAGTAAAGGGTGGGATCAAACAGAAATGTTGAAGTGCTCTTTTCCCCTCCCTATGAGTACAGATAGGTCACAGATAAAGAAAGTTATAGATAATAATTGGAAAATTATTATGGTGAATCAAGGTTTAAGTGACATTTTGGGTGTTAAACCCAACTTTATCTATAAAAAGACTAGGAATTTAGAGCAGCTTCTAGAAAGTTCAAGTAGCTATGACTTAAAACAAAAGTGCAAATAAGAATTTAGGTACTTACCCCTATCAGAAATATTTACATTGTAGGTTTATGATGGCAATGTATAGTTATTATTTTTATTTTATATATCTATATATATATATATATATATATATATATATATATATATATATATATATATATATATTTCTTCTTCTTTCAGCTGCTCCCGTTAGGGGTCGCCACAGCGGATCATCTGTTTCCATTTCTTCCTGTCCTCTGCATCTTGCTCTGTCACACCAACCACCTGCATGTCCTCTCTCACCACATCCATAAACCTTATCTTAGGCCTTCCTCTTTTCCTGTTACCTGGCAGCTTCATCCTTAGCATCTTTTTCCCAATATACTCAGCATCCCACCTCAGCACATGTCCAAACCAATGTAATCTTGCCTCTCT